>NW_020837982.1:8195783-8321041 GCF_003676395.1 Aethalodelphis obliquidens
TTTTTTTGCGGTACGCGGGCCTCTCACTTTTGTGGCCTCTCCCATTGAGGAGCACAGGCTCCGGACGCGCAGGCTCAGCGGCCATGGCTCACGGGCCCAGCCGCTCTGCAGCATGTGGGATCTTCCCGGACCGGGGCACGAACCCGTGTCCCCTGCATCGGCAGGCGGACTCTCAACCACTGCGCCACCAGGGAAGCCCACTGTATTTTATAAGTCCTAGAATTTCATTATTATATTGCTCATTCTGGTCAGAACCAAAATAATCTGTAAATAAATATGTTAAGCTTAACCCCCCAACTGCCTTGAAAGTAATCACGTGAAACTCAGTAATCATAGCACACAGGCAATTGTAATATCAAACACGCAATAAATCAAATTCAGTCCTTTGATGTTTAATTGTATGGGACACGTTTGCAGTTCCCACAAGCATAACTCTGTCACGCAACCAGTGTGGCTTAGAAATCACTTCAAATATGAGGCTCTATGCCTCAATAAATGAACACCTCCTTAAAAGTCTTCCCCAAATGGTGATCTATATGGTATGAGAATTATAACTCAATAAAGCTGATTTTAGAAAGCCCACTTTAAAAATCTATCATGTATAGAAACAACTGAGTTAAGAGTCAAACTATAGTACACCAGACAGAGAAGAACTGGCTACAACGGATGTCCCATAGAGCCTGGTAACAACATGACAACAACAACAGCAACAATAACAAGACTCTCACAATCACTAAGAGAGCCCCAACTACGTCAGGGAAGAGAGGGCTGCACGCAGGCCTCTGGCAGCACAAAGCAGGCACACGCATGTCCTAGACTAGAAGATGTAGCACTGGGAAGGCCCACACTTCCACTGCCCCAGAATTCCTGGAAACCTTGGTGGGTCTCCACAGCACAGGGCCCGGGGGAAGGAGGCAGGTGACACGGCCCTCCCATCTCCTTTGCCTGAACATCTCCCTACAAATCAGGTTCACCTCCAAGGGCAGTCGAGAGGCCTAATGTGGCATCAGGTATTCCCTGACACCCCACTGCTGCTTCTGTCCCCAGCTCCCACAAAAACCATGTTCTAATCACAAGGGCAGCATGCAGTGCTGAATGCAAAGTGAACCATGAGGTGAGAAGGACCTGAGTTGAGGCCCACGGAATTTGAGGGGCCAAACTACACAAGCTCCCTGTGACCCCACCTCCTCCCCTGTGAGACATTACTCTATCTCAGAGGTTTAGGGGATCTCTGTGTGTTTTCCAAGATAAAGGAAAACTATGTAAGCCTTGCACAGTCTGAGGTACATAGGAGGTATGCTTGCTTGAAAGCTGAGGTCCTTCTCAAGGAAGCTGCATAATTTAATAACTAATAAGAATGGGTTTCAGTACTACTATAAATAAGAATAACTGATTGGCTAGTGGATAACTCCCAATTCTAACAGGTGAGGTTTGGATACCAAGTGGAGAGTGGGAGATGAGGGAGGAGAGGAGGAAAGTCATGAGAAAGCCCTGGGAAGAAGGGGGAACAAACTTTCTAAACCTCACAAATGAGACCTTAGGCTAGGAGCAAGAATAATCGTGGAGTCATTTCTCCATCTGGCAGTAAATGCAGGTACCCATTTTATTCCAACACCTGTGCTTAAGAGCTTTGTTTTTAAGCTACACAGCTTGGTGTGAAGAAGCATCTCCCCCAGGGCACTTTTAACTCAAATTGTCACAATATCTAAATAAGTTATTATAATAATGAATAACAATGTTCTATTTCTGAGACTCTGCTGTCTGTACCACTAGTTTCCCCAAACTACTAGCAGACTGACAGCAATGTTTGAAGTTATTCTGACCCAGGCTATCAAATCAGAGCATTTCAGGAGAAAAGTCCTCTTTTCAGGTATGTGAAACTTTTACCACTTTTACAATGACAAATATCCTAATGTCCTAAAACATGGTGTGATCTCAGGGAGTACTGACTTTACAAAGCATTTTTACAGACAAATGCTGAGAGTCTGAAAATTCTATTCCCCTCCTTACTACTGCCAAAATACACTGTATCAAGATACTCAACTATGTTTCATGAAGACAGATGTTTTGTTACAACTGGCAGACACTTCATTTTCACTAAATTCTGGGATCCCCAGAGTGCCATTCACTATTTGGATAGCCTATAAATAGTAACTGACATGATTTACACAACTGAAGAACATGTAATTATATCTAAAAACTCAGATTCTCAGTTCATATCTTCTCTTTGAAAAGTAGCAAGGCAGACTAACTTTCCTCTAAAGGGATTTTGTTGCTGTTAATATACGTTTTTAATTTTAGAGTACAAAAAGGACACAGATGCACAAAAATGATAAACCTAATTTTTAAAGTACAAAGTCAAGCATATACTCAAGCGTCCCACAAACTCCTGTCTAGTTTTTTATCAATCCCGTGTATGAACATAAGGCAGAAAAGTTACTGAAAGAATGAACAACAAAAGGTTAACAGTGGTTGAATTACAGACGATTTACTTTTTTTCTTTATATCATTCTATACTTTCTAAATACCATGAACTGAATATGTAGTTAATAATCAGGAAAAAATTATACAAACTGTCAGTTGTTAGCATACACCATTAATTCTCTCCTTTTTTAAGAGTATTTTCCTGATAATGCTTATGCCCAAAACCTCCTTTTCATCAAACTGGTGATAGCATTCCCAAACCACCAAGACCCCTACATTACAAAAATGATCAACACCGGCTTCACATTTAACTGCACACACTTGTGTTGGGGCCCTTTCACTTACTATTTCAAATGTGTAATTTCTCCTGCAGACAGCAGTGGGCGCTCTGTGACCTTTCAAAAGCCAACAATTGAACCCGCTACTGGGTCTCTTCCATCCCAGCCCTTAACAAAGCCATGACAGATAAACTTAGTGCCCACATCCAACAATACAACATTGAGCATCTGGTCATGTTGACAGTTATGAAGCCTAATCAGTCAATAAACAACAAACATTCTAATTAAAGAATCCATTACACAGATTACAATTATCTAAACTACTCCAAACTGCAGGGCACTTTTTTTTTTTTTTTTTTTGCAGGGCACTTTTATCAAAGCAATTTAAATTACAAGCAAGTTTGACAAGGTCAATGGGAAAAAGCTCAGGAAATCTGGGGGGGAAAAAGTAGATATAAATCACACTCAATCTAATTAAAATTATTCTCATTTCACTCTCAGATGATTCAAAAACTCACCCAAAGAAAGGCCCTGACAGTAAAGTCATCTTTGCTAACCTAATACTGTATGTACCTACAAACCTCAGACCTGCTTGTTTGATTTTTTTTTTACTTACTGGATTTAGATATTAAAATGCACTCAAGCCCACATCAATCACAGACAGTCAGGAGTAACCTGTGTACTTGTCTCATGTGGGGCCCAGTGGGCCATCTCAGGGGAAACATCAGCCTCATAAAGAAAACAGAACAAGCAGCTCTCGTAGCAAGGTCTCTCTTGACTCACTGAGGGCAACACAACAAGTGGAATGCCTCTTGATAGCTGAAACTACCTCTCCACCCACCCAGGAAAAAAGCCATTCCTTCACGCATGCAGAATACAGAAGATTACTAAGTGACATAAAAAGACGCTCCATCTACCAAGCTGACTACCAAGGGCCATATCTCCAACAAAAACTAAAGGGCATTTTGCTTGATATCGTCTGGTGAACGTTTTGTTTTCTGTTGTTATAAAGGCCAACTCGGGAGAGCAACAGAGAAAATGCAATATAAAAAACATAGGAGGCTATCTCCTTGGAACCTAAAAAGCAGTTAACAAATGAAGTGAGACCTCAGAAACACTATGAAACTTACTGAAGCAGATTCTCATGTACTAATTTAGTCATTAATGTGTTTCTAACAAGAGAATATGACCAAGAACTCCTTCTAAGTAGATATATCAGAAAGTAGAATAAAATGTCAAAAGGAAATGGTATAGGAGGGAAAGTTGAGGCGTTGGACATTGGATTATATTATTTCATATTCAGTTCATCAGTTCACACAGCTATGTAATCTCAGGTAATAAACCAGTGAAAGAACAGAGAATACCTAAAAGCTTTGGCAAAATTTAGCTTACAAGATAACACAAAGCAAGGGAGATAAAATTCTCTCCCCACTACTGCGTTTAAAAGAACACCTTGCAAAAGTTATTTACATTAGCAGAAGCAGCTGTTTTCCCAGAGCTTGGCATAATTAAAGCTCAGCCACCACCATCTGAGGTGCTTGAATATATCTGCTGTGACTTGCCTCTCCCTAAGGAGCTGTAGCTGAAACCGATTAGCTAGTTTCATCAGCTCAGTCAGGAACACATCATCTTCTCTGAACTCCAACTCATCCGTATAGATCCAGCGAAGCATTGTCATGGTCACCTCAGGGTTAGCATCTGGTTAAAGAAAAGAAGTAGAAAAACTTTGAAAACAAAGCACAGATGACACACTCAGGCCTTCTCGAGGACCCCTAAAAGTTGAGGATAATAAACTAAATTCTGGTAGACCCCACTCAAAGAAATATCACACAGGCATTAAAAATGGTAATTAAGCATTTTGGGTACCATCTGACTCCAGAAAAGTGTTAAGAATTCTGCACGGGGCAGCAGGTGGGGAAAATGAACCTATTAAAGATATAAGTCAGGGCTTCCCTGGTGGCGCAGTGATTGAGAGTCCGCCTGCCGATACAGGGGACGCGGGTTTGTGCCCCTGTCCGGGAAGATCCCACATGCCGCGGAGTGGCTGGGCCCGTGAGCCAAGGCCGCTGGGCCTGCGCGTCCGGAGCCTGTGCTCCGCGACGAGAGAGGCCACAGCGGTGAGAGGCCCGCGTACCGCAAAAAAAAAGATATAAGTCAAATAAACTGGGGGAAACTATTTTAAACATATGGCAAAGAGTTTACGTTCTAATAAAAAGATCTTACAAATAAAAATGAGAAGATGGACACTCAATGGAAATATCAGCAATGGATATAAACAGGTAATTCACAAAGAAATAAAATGGCCAATAAACCTTACTGATAATTAAATATAAACTTAAACTAGAATACTTTTTTTGTTTCTCAGACTAGCAAAGATTCTTAGAAGTGCATAACATTTTTTTTTTCCTTTGGCTGTGCTGCAGTGGAAGAACAGAGTCTTAACCACTGGACTGCCAGGGAAGTGCATAACCTTTGACACAGCAATCATACATGTAGATTATTATCCTAAGAAAATAACTAAGCAAATACAGAGAAACATAAGATAGTCAATGCAGTATTATTTTTAATAATGAAAAACTGGAGCAAAACTCTTAAGAGAACTAATTAAATAAATTAGAGTATAAACTGGAAAATGTTGCATCAATTAAAATTATTTAGATCTATATTCAACATAAAAAGATATTCACTACATAGCAAGTAAAAAAACTACATAACTAAAAATACATGTATTAAATGATCTCACTTTTGTTAGATATATTTGTCTGTGTATATATGTGTGTGTATACACATACACACACACACACACACACACACACACACACACACAGTTTTGTGTCTGTCTTCCATCCACGTACTAACCAAGTCCGACCCTACTTAACTTCCAAGATCAGACAAAATCGAAGACATTCTGGGTGGTATGACCACAGAAAGACTGTCCATCTGTCTGTCTGTCTATCTATTGAGAGACTGGAAAGATATACACTAAAAGTATTGACCTGGAGGAATTTGTAACTAATTTTTCTTTTAGCTTCTTTTCTCGCTGATTTTTATTTAATGAACATACATTACTTGTGTAGTTTTTTCAGTTAAAATGCTTTACAGCAACTCGGGGAAATGCTTGGGATGAAAATCATAATGTAAAATATCTAAATTATGATTTCAACTAAAATCAACTCTTGGTTATCAGAAGGAGGTCAGTGATGGTCAGAGGATCACTCAAAAAATCATGGTCTACACACCAATAGTTCTCAACTGTGGGCCTGGGCTAACAGAATCAGCATTATCTGGGAAAGTGTGAGAAAGTCTTATTATCAGGCCCACCCTGGTCTATTAAGTCAGAAACTATAAGAGTGGGGCCCAGCATTTGTGTTTTAACAAGTCCTTCATGTGACTTTGATGCTTGCTAAGGTTTAAGAAACTATACTCAATTCTTGATTACCTAGGAAAGGTGGAACATGCAACAGGAACATCCCATTAACTTAGTAATTAGGCAACAACTGAATGGTTCTTACTAACCCCTCTCTTCCAACTCTAGTGGGGAGGAGAGGGTTGAAGACAGTAATGTCAAGTGAGTGAAACTGAAGGCCCCTGATTAACTTGCAACCACATTAATTCACCATCACCCCCTTAAGTAGCCAGATAGTAAAAGGAGAAAAAAAAAGGTGTAATTGGCGGGGAAAAAAACAGTGAAAAATAATGCATCAAAATGCTAACAGTGATTAGGTTAAGGTCTATTTTTTTTTTCTTTTCTCTCTTACCTGCCAATGTAGTAATAATACTTTTGTAAATGTCTTAAGAGAGAAAAAAACATTTTAAAATCAGATGAAAATCTAATTTGATTTCTTTAAACAATTTACTTGAAGAAGTACTTCAACTAAGCTGTCTAAGGTATACAAAGTAGATCTTGAAACAGTGAAATTCTAAGCTAGCTTTGTAAACTGGGTTTAATGCCTCAGTAGTCTCCTAATGAAAAGAAAAAATATGTAGGCCATGCAATTTGTCCAGAGTCACCAAAAATGCCAAAGCTGTGTACAGGCAGACCTCATTTTATTACACTTCACTTTATCTCACTTTGCAGATAGTGTTTTTTCACAAATTGAAGGTTTGTGGTAACCCTGTGTCATCAGATGATGGTTAGAAATTTTTAGCCATAAGGTATTTTTAAATTAAGGTATGTACATTGTTTTTTTAGACATAATGGCAATGCACACTTAATAGGCTATGTGTAAACATAGCATTACATGCACTGGGAAAACAAAAAATTCATGTGACTCACTTTGTTACAATTTTTGCTCTTGATGGCAGTGGTCTGGGACTGAACCTGCAATATCTCCGAGGTCTGCCCGTACACCACTACTTGGCTCATACAGCCTTATCTTGGAAAGATAGCTTATGCCTAATGATGAGAGCATCCCCAACACCACAACCCTCAAATATCTTCTCTGTGGTAGTTTAATTAATTTTGTTTTAAAATTTGGCTGGTTTCCTTTAATAACTCTTACCCCAATTGTCCAAACAAATAAATTTGACCTGTACGGTTGATAAACCAAAATCTAGTTTTCTTTTCTTTTTTTTTTTTTTTTAGTTTTCTTAAAAACCACATCAGCAGGGACGTCCTGGAAGCCCTCAAAATTTCAAATAAAATAAGATCCAAGTGATCGCCAAATTTTCCCACTCCTGCCTTGACTCTTCCCTTAATCTCCGAAATAAACTGAGAATAGATCCATTTTGAGACTCAGACTAAGCAGCCCGTGGTATAAGGTGGGCAGAGAACAATGAACCAGAAGGGTATGTGCTTCCAACTGTGTACTTTTAGGCAAGCGATTCAGTCTATCTGCTTCCAATCTACGTAAGCAAGTGGCTATAAAAGTCAGATGACCCCATAAACCAGAAATTACCTTTAAAAAGATTAGACTCTGAGAAGTGAAACCAGTTGGCATCCATGACTTGCCTGGTATATCTGCTGCTAGAAGCCGTCACCCTCTCATCAGGCCCAGCGCAGAAGCTGGTAAAAATCTGTGACTGCAAGGATGAAAAGAAGGTAACACCTAACCTTCCGACTTCACTGTAGTCCACGATGCATATTGTCATGCTTTGGAAAACTTGAAATTTTCTTTTGGAGAACTTGAAATTTTCTGTGACCTAGTTGGGTTTTTTTTTTTTTTTTTGGTCTGATTTCAGATAAATGTTTTATAAGACATTTGGAAAGAATGGGAATAAACTTATCTGTACACAAGTAGCCATTAAATGAAGTATACTGAGGAAATTAATTTTGTTACTTAAATCCTCCATTCAATCTGTCAAATCTGAGAAAGGTGTTTTGAATCTCCTACTGTGACTCTGGTTTGTCTTTGAGTTTCCAACTATTTTTTTCTTCATGCCCTTTACAAAAAGTTTTTAGCTCATAAAATTTAAAAATCATGATAGACTGTATCTTTTTTTTTTTTTTTTTTTTGCCACACTGCAGGACTTGCAGGATCTTAGTTCCCCACCAGGGACTGAACCCGGGCCCCAGCAGTGAAAGCACCGAGTCCTAACCACTGGACCACCAGGGAATTCCCATAGACTGCATCTTTTATCAGTATAAACATCCTCTTTAGTCAGTTTAAGGATGTACCCTTAAATATAACTTCTTGGAAATAAAAATAAACCCCATATCGTACTTCAAAATAATCCCAGTGTCAAAAAGGAATAAAAGTATACAGGGTCTAGTTCTGTTATGGCAGTGTGACAACCCATGCTACTGTAACTGATTATAGCTAAAAACTGTAGACAGTGTACCAAAAACAGCTACCAGAGGATTCTGAAAATAAACAAAAGCATCTGAATTGTAGGGGGAGGCAAAACTTGAAGAAGCAATTGCACTGGACAAGCTTCTCCATTGTTTTTTTTCCCTTTATGGCTTTGTCCTGAGGGTAGACTTGTCCAGGAGGAACACTGCCGTAGTGACCACGAGGATGCCTAAAACGCCAATAAAAACTCCACCTTTCTGGTCAGATGAACCAGGGAAAGGAGCCCCCAGGGCACTGAAGGGTCAGGGGAGAGTCCCAGAGTGAAGAGAACCAGAGAAGGAGATCTCCTAATTCTGTGTACAAGCCACAAGGCCTCAGGCTCACCTCTAAGCCACTGATGCACAGAACAGTCCTAGCCCAGCTTTAAGAACTGAAGTGATATTTGGACCACCACCCACAGAAGGTGAAACAGAAGCTGCAGTTTGCACCTAAGGAGCCTTAGCATTTTCCAGAGGATGACACAGGACCAAAGCCTACACAACATAATGGCAATGTCCAGGATACAATTCAAAATCATTTGATAAAGAAAAACATTTGGAAAATATGACCGTTTTTCAAGGGAAAAGATAACGTCAAGATGACCCAGATACTGAACTTATGAAAGACTTGAAGACATCTAGTATAACTATGCTCCAGAAGGTAAAGGGAAACACACTTGAAATTAAAAGAAAAATTTTCAGCATATAAATTATAAGAAATAGAAATTATAGAAATGAAAAATATGATATGTATAATAAAAACATACTCAGTGGGCTCAAGAGCAGAATGAAAACAGCAGTGCAAAGTCAGTAAACCTGAAGATAGATCAGTAGAATTTATCCTATCTGAAGAACAGAAAAAAAAAAAAAAAAAAGGTTGGGAGAAAAAAAAAAAAGAGAGAGCCTCAAAGAGACCTGTTGGATAGTAACAAAGGGTCTACTACTGGAGTCTCAGAAAGAAAGAGATCAAGGAAGAAAAATAATGAAGAAATGATGGTCCTTTCCTAATTTGGTGACAGACCTAAATTTTTAGATTCAAGATCAGAGTACCCTAAACAAGAAGAAAATCATATCTAGATACATCATCAGCAAACTACTGCAAACTAAACATAACGAACAAGTCTTTACCACTTCACATCCGGTAGAATAGCCTCTATCAAAACAAAACAAAACACAGTAAACAACAAGTATTGGTGAGGATGTGGAGAAATTGGAACCCTTGTGCACTGTTGGGGGAAATGTAAAATGGTGCAGACCGTATAGAAAACAGTTCCTTGAAAATTTAAAATAAAACTACTATATGATCCAGCAATCCCACTTCTGGGTATGTACCCAAGAGAACTGAAAGCAGGCTCCTAAAGAGAGATTTGTACACCAATATTCACTGCAACATTATTTACACTAGCCAATAGATGGAAGCATATATTGCTCAATATGTAGATGACCATATATTCCTCATCTATAAGAGGGAATAAACAATAGTACTTACCTCAAAGTGTTATTCTAAAGATAAATGAGTTAATACCTGTAAACTACCACCACATGTTAATTGCTATACAAAAATTTCCTATGATTATTATTAAAACAGACTATTTTAAACCAACACACAGACAAATTTAGCATAAACAGAGATTAGAGAGAAAAACACAAAAGCCATGTTAGGGTTGAGTAAGGGGACATAACACAGATTAACTGAAGCTCTAAGAAAATCTCTGGGAGGGGGTCTCAGCTGTTAGCAGGAGGCCACAAGGCTGTTTGAGTGTCCTCATGACACAGCAGCTAACTTCTTCCAAAGTGAGCAATCCAAAAGACAGAGCAAGGAAGAAGTCACAATGCCTTCAAAGAACCTATCTCTGCAGTAACATGTTATCAATTACAAGCTCAGTCAGCCTATACTTAAGAGGAATGGAATCAGGATCCTCCTTTGAAGGGAGGAATAACAAATAATTTATGGACATATTTTAAACCACCATAGATATCTTCAAAATACTGAAACTGAACAACCTAGAACTAGCAGTTCACATGGTATCTAACAGATACCATTGTCCCTGTGAGTTTGCTGGAGCACCTTAGTGTGCCTGAGCACAGAGTCTGGGACCCTATGCTCCTTCCACTGCACAGTGCAACCTCCCAGGTCTGTGCTTTGGTGCGTAGTTTTCCTAACTGGACTGAAAAGGAGGGAAGGAGGATGCTTTCTGTTTTTGGAATGGCTTGACAGGACACAGGACACATTCCAGGAAAGCTGAATGACTCACCATAAACTCTCATGCCAGGGAACCATAAGATCTTTGCTGGAGGAAGCATGCAAGAAATTCTAGCTTCAAAACAGCCATTCTACAGCATTGGAACTGCTCAGTGTCAGCTGCTATTACTGAAGTGCTATAGAGAGGCTATAAACAAACCACTTAGCCTGAAGCAAACTGCTTTACTTCATAAAGAAGTGAAATATCGTGCATCAAGATTTGTTGTACTGTGTTGAGCTAACAGTTATATTCTTTCTCTTCCCAGTTGATCAGTCAGTATCTTTATAAACATCTTTATACTTAAAATAACCGATAAATAAAAAGCAAATTTATACTTTTGACCTTTATATTTTGAAACAATTTCAGACTTAACGAAACAGTTGTAGAGTTCCCGTATACCCTCTACCCATCTTCCCCTAATATTAGCATCTTACATAACCATAGCACAATTATTAAAACCAGGTGACTAGGACCGATACAATACTATTAACTAATTACAAACTTTGCCAATTATCTCAGTAATGTCCTTTTTATGGGCCAGAATCCAATTGAGGTACCACACTGCATTTCATTATCATGTCTCCTTAGTCTCCTCCAATCTCTAACAGTTCCTTAATCTTATCTTGTCTTTCATGACCTTAACATAGTTGAGTAATACTGGCCAGTTATTCTGTGGAATGTTCCTCAATTTGGGTTAGTTTGATGCTTTCCCATAATTAGATTGAGGTCATGCATTTATGGCAAGAATCCTACAGAAGTGATTGTGCCTTTGTCACTGCATCATATCAAGCGCAAAATATTTTACTTTTTTTTTTTTTTTTTGCGGTACGCGGGCCTCTCACTGTTGTGGCCTCTCCCATTGCAGAGCACAGGCTCCGAACGCACAGGCTCAGCGGCCACGGCTCACGGGCCCAGCCGCTCCGCAGCACGCAGGATCCTCCCGGACCGGGGCACGAACCCATGTCCTCTGCATTGGCAGGCGGACTCTCAACCACTGCGCCACCAGGGAAGCCCAATATTTTACTTTTTTGAACAAGGTATGATTTAAGAAAACTTTCATGTACCCAAATACATTTTAAACACTTGGTATATAATGCCTACTGTATCTTCATCAACATGTGCTAAAATTCTTATAACAATTAATAGAATTAAAGTTGTGCTTATTTTGAATTTTAAGAAATATCAGTTACACAAGAACCTCCAAAGAAAATGTGAGACTTAGGATGTCACTCTAAGAATGTAAGTTCCATACAAATACGAATTTAATTTTGTTCACTGCTATAACCCTAGTACCTTGAAAAGTGCCTGCCACTCAGCATTTGTGATATTAATGGACTAATTCTGAAGAAACAAAATACCAATAAATTCATAAAATGATTTTATTAAGTTCATGAGTGTGGAAAAGGTTCAACCATTTAAAACACAGCTTTTACGCTATTTATACACTTGTTTACAAGAGCCTATTTCCAATCTCCCTCAGGCGTGAGGCAGCCATGGGCAGTAGTGCTTCCAGGTATCGTATAACACACCGGCTTCTCAGGCAGTTTCAGTTGCTGCAAGCCCAGATTTAGGTAATCACACCCATGCCCACCCAGGCAACTCAGCAGGACTCTGCACAAGACACACAAACATGAACAGGTCCACAAATGCAACCACCTCCTTGGAACCCTTCAAAGATAAACTTTATAAAGAAAAGTAAAGATGGGCTTCCCTGGTGGTGCAGTGGTTAAGAATCCGCCTGCCAATGCAGGGGACACGGGTTTGAGCCCTGGTCCGGGAAGATCCCACATGCCGCAGAGCAACTAAGCCCATGCACTACAACTACTGAGCCTGTGCTCCAGAGCCCGAGAGCCACAACTCCCGAAGCCTGGGCGCCTAGAGCCCGGGCGCCTAGAGCCTGTGCTCTGCAGCAAGAGAAGCCACCACAATGAGAAGCCCGCGCACCACAACGAAGAGTAGCCCCCGCTCACCTCAACTAGAGAAAGCCCACGCGCAGCAAGGAAGACCCGAGGCAGCCAAAAGTAAATAAATAAAATTTTAAAACGCTTAAAAAAAAAAAAGAAAAGATACCATAAGCTCCACTACAGCTATCTTAGTAGATGCCTGATTTACCAAAGCCACCAGAAACATTGACTCTGCAGCCGCTCACTCCTGAAAGCAAACCTTGTAGCCCGGATCAAACCATGCTGATTATTTACAGCAGGAGGCATGTTCAGGGACATTTAAAGGCATTAACATTATACCTTCCTAAACTCTAGAAAATCTCCTGCTTCTCAGTGATCCAATCTTGTGGTCAGATAGTCACAGATAGTGTTAAAGCAGCTCTTAAATGTTCTAATGTACTAAAAAAGTAAAAGCAAAATTTTAAGTGCAATGTTTAATGCAATTTTGCAATTAATTAATTAATGCAATTTTCTGTGTTCTTACGTAATTTGATTTGTTCTGGGGAGCAGTCATATTTTATTTTTCCCGCTCATTCATTTTGGTTGTATGCAATATTTCACAGCTACATTTACCATGATAAACATTTACACTGTCTGAATTACCTATAACAGAATCCACCTGACAGAAGTCAAATGATGAGGTGAAAAAAAAAAAGTATGACTATTTTATAGCTCAGCTGTCTAACTGTTTTCTAAATCCTTCATACCCATTTACAATGTGACTGGCAATGTGCAAGAATACCAATTCCATGAGCCTCACAACTACTGGGATCATCAATTTTTTTTTTTTTTTTTTTTTTTTTTTTGTGGTACGCAGGCCTCTCACCATTGTGGCCTTTCCCGTTGCGGGGCACAGGCTCCGGACGCGCAGGCCCAGCGGCCACGGCTCATGGGCCCAGCCGCTCCGCGGCATGTGAGATCTTCCCGGACCGGGGCACGAACCCGTGTCCCCTGCATTGGCAAGCGGACTCTCAACCACTGCGCCACCAGGGAAGCCCGGGATCATCAATTTTTGATACTGTAGGTATCAAAAGGTGGTAACTTATTCTAAACTTTTTTCTAACAAAGTTGAATATTTTCAATATTTTATTATCTCTACTAGTCTTTGAAAACTACCTGTTCATGTAATCAAGATCCTATCATGCACTGTGAAGAACACCTCATGATCCAATGGGTTTTAAAAGTTATTCATAATTGTGTTATATGGGGTCAAAGATATAAGGCTTCAAAAGACTTTACTTTTAAAAAAGAAAAACTGTTCAGATTTCAATCATGTGGACTGGTGTCCTTCCAGTAAAGACCGTTTCCCAAGTAGATGTTTTAGTTATAGGCATGAATGCATATGCTCATGTATATGCATGTATGAATATTTGTGTGTTTACAGCTATGAATTACGGACCTCAGGTTAAATCCCAGAAATGATCATGAGACAGAGTTCACTCACAGTGGAGAAGCATCAGACAATTTACCTCCTAAATTCTTGAGATAAATGCTTATTTAACCTGTGCAACACTGCTCAGGTGTTAGCCACCTCTGACACGTTCCTTATCAGCCCAAGTCAGTCTCTTCTGTACCTTAGACATAAAGCCATTATACTACTGTATATACAGCCCTGGCCTTAAATGATTTGTTATCAGCCCATTTCCTCCAACAGAGTATGCGCTCTGTATGGCAAGGATGGTGTTATAACCATCTCAGTGTTCCTAACACTACACATGGAAAACAGTACCTTCTGAATTGGCAAACCTTTGGAACAAAGACATAAATCAGACTTTCCACACAATCACTTCTGCAAGTAACGCATGTCTTAATGCCTGGGTATGCTCCTTACCACATTATAATTCTCTTGATTATTAATATCAGAATTAAATTCAAAATTTGCTCTTTTTATTTTTTTTAAGCAGCTGTTAGGCAAGTACTAAGTGAAAATGCAATTTTGAAATCAACTTTTGAAAACTATGTTTTTAAGTTTACTTAACCACCATATTTACCCAAATTCTACACAACATACTGTGGCATAAAACAATTAAATAATAACATCAAACAGCTCAATGCACTTATTCAAATCCTAAAGACCGATGGTCATCCTTTGATGTTAAAGAAAGAATATTCTTATTCTTTGGAATAAATGTTACTTCTGAATTCAGTTCTTATAGACCAGGAAAAGTACTTTTGGCAGCTATGATTAAATTTTAAGCAACTGAACAGCAGCAGGACTTTTTCTTAGAGTGGAAGAAAAATTTTTCTCTACACATGCTCCCATATTTATAACATACTACTATATGAAAAGAGTTTCTGGATAAATATTCTTATTTTATAAATTCTAAGAATACTGTGAATCCTCAAATATTTATGATTTATCCGCCAGACATTAAACAGAAGTGTCCACAAAGTACAACCTACTGGTTCACTAATTATTTAACTAGTTTATGGTCACCATCAATTTGTAAGAAAAGTATTCTACGTTCATTAAACCACAAATATTTCAAAATTACACACCATAACCTTCTGCCAAGTGTTCTTGTGCTGGGAGTTTTGAGTCCCCAGCCCATCAGAGGCTCACCTGACAGGTCCAGCTCCTCGGTGGAAGACAAACTGGCCAGACTCCAGCTGTCACTGCGGGCCGCCAGGACAAACTTGTGAGCATTGATGTGCCTGCCCCCAACCTTTATCTTCAGATCACTGATGAAGAAAAATACCCACAGATATAAAATGTCATTATAACTAGGTGTAGCTAGGATTCACAGCTGATAAATATATGAGTATTGACTGATCAACATACATCTGCAAAAGAAAAAAAAATCACAGCAGAATTATTTCTCTATGCTACCACTGAATTCTGATGGCTCATATTTACAATATGTTGCTAGACACATTTTCTATTTCTAACTTCTAGCTTTAGTTCACGTGGGATGTTCTGCTTTCAAAGACACTCCCTAATGTCACCCACAAGATGGTGAACCTACAAGTTATCAATACACAGGATTATTAATATTCATATAAAGAGAAGAGGTTTTATGAAGGAAAAAAAATCAAGATTAATCATCAGGAGAGAGAGATAGAAAGATTAAAGATTGTGATGACAGCTCTGAGACTACAGTGCTGCAATGCTCCACACTGTATTAATGCTCAAGCAAGGTTAAACCAAAAACCATGAACAAATTAGCTTTGACAAAGCAGTCAAGAATATGAAACCCAGTATCTACACTCCTGTTCTCACCAGAAACGTTCAGACCTATTATTGGCCATTTTTTACTCAACCATTTATAAAGAAATGGGATGAGAGAAATCTTGTTTTCAAACATGTTTCCATATGTATGACTTACCACTACATGAAAAGAGCTTTCCAAATAGTTATTTATTTTTAACTCTGAAATGTCAGATGTCAAGGTGGGAAAGCATCTGGGCAGTTAACAAAAACCTAAGGGTGACCTACTGGGCTGACACAAGCATGTGCCAGATGGCAGCGCTGGCAGCAATCCACAGGCACGAATCAGCATCACCCTGCTTGTATCTGCATGTCTTTTTATTTTTATATTCCCGTTGAAAATAATTTGTTAGGCTGGAAAGGTTTCAGAAACTAAATTCAGAGAGAGGGAGAGAGGGAGAGAGGAAGGGGGGCGAGGGGGAGGGGGAGAGAGAGAGAGAGAGAGAGAGAAAGGAAGGAAGGAAGGAAGGAAGGAAAGAAAGAAAAGGAGAGAGAGAAAGGGAGGGAGGGAGGGAGGAGAGAGAAAAAGAGAGAAAGAAAGAAAAAACTATTACATGAATTGACTCATCCACTTAAAAGGAGATGCAAACATAATACTGCTTCTATACAACGCTTGATGCAAACACATTTTACCCCACAAAAGCACTGTCTAGAACATACTTTATAATTATGTAAGCATATCAATTCTACTTCTATTAAAGAACTAACCAAGTTGCAACTAATTATGTTAGATCAAAAGAGTAATAGGGTACTTATTATTTCAAACTATTAGAAAATACTGTTAACACAAAACACTATCAATAAAGAAGAAATACAATTGATATTCTATTTTAAATGGAAGATAAAACTGTCTCATATTACATCCTATGATAAGGTTTAAAAATTATAATGAAAACAAAGCACAAATAATTTTTACACTCTAAATTTATTTGTAAAGTATTAAATTCTAATAATGTAAATGAACAGTCACTGTTTACTGTTTCTGCCACAAACCTGACTTTAGCCACAAAATTATAAAAATGAATGTTTCTATAAAATTCCTACTATTATTCATGAATGTCAAGTCAAAACTTTTTCTTCTGTAGTCTTAACATCTCAAAAGGAAATAAATATAAGGATTTCACTAATCTCTAATAATAATAGTTTTTAAAAATATGATTCAAAAATGTAAAATTGGACAGGTCAAGTCTATGAGGACTCTATGCAGAAACAATTAGGAGGCTAGCAATTTTTTAAAAATTTCATCCTAGTCAACTAAAGGCATTTCCTTTTAAAATATGGATGCTAGGATGTAACAACTGGAGAGGAAACATAAATAAAGAGCTTCTTGCTAGAGTGTCTCAATCAAACACTTTAATAGGAAAAATTATAAGCTTGTTTGCTAAAAAAATGGTAGTAAATAACTACATATAACCATCATTTTTAACTGTCTTATGGGACCAAAGCCTCCTCCTGAACTTAAGTAAGAATAAAACAAATGCACCAATTTCTTCCACATCACTCAATTTAAAAATTTTAACACTGACCCTTCAGTTATTCCAATTACTGAAATACACATAAAAACACTATTTAAATTCAACAAAATGCATGTTCATGGGACAAAGTATTCCCCCCCCACATCTTGGTAAAAGAGCATCTGCTTCAGAAATTGATATTCCAGTTTCACTTATCCCATCTCAACAGGTAAGTCCTCTTTGAAGTCTCCATTCCTCATCTGATTATCAATTGTAGATAACAAAGGTATTCAGCCTTCTTTTGATAAAGGACAGGTTTTAGAAGAGGAAGAGAGACCCACCAGAACCATGGGATCATACCATAGCCGACCAGGTAAAAAGTGGCCAGAAGAGATAACTGCCCAGTCTCATTCCCAGTCTCCTAGAAGGAATACAGTATAAGAATGCAATCAGGGACTTCCCCTGGTGGTGCAGTGGTTAAGAATCCGCCTGCCAATGCAGGGGACACAGGTTTGAGCCCTGGTCCGGGAAGATCCCACATGCCGTGGAGCAACTAAGCCTGTGTGCCACAACTACTGAGCCTGCGCTCTAGAGTCCACGAGCCACAACTACTGAGCCTGCGCACCTAGAGCCCGTGCTCCACAACAAGAGAAGCTACTGCAAGGAGAAGCCCACGCACCCCAATGAAGAGCAGCCCCCTCTCGCAGTCTGCAACTAGAGAAAGCCTGCGCACAGCAAAAAAGACCCAGTGCAGCCAAAAATTAATTAATTAAATATAATTAATTAAATAAATATTTTTTAAAAAGGAATGCAATCAACTGTTACGTATTACAGAAAGTAAATTATGGGAATTCTAATGGGTAAGAGCCTTGGACAGTGGGACAGCTGTGTCTGTAATAGAAATGCCAGGCTTCCTGGGGCCAACGGAAACAAAGTTTTCACTTGTCCATGGGAAAAAGAGGAGGGCGAAAAGAAAAAAAAACAATGAACTATATTTTACAAGTAGATACATCCATTAGATTTAAAGAAAGCCCTGTCCTTTACTCAGAGTATGTACTTCCTATTTTTTTGGTATTAATTTTTTCTTTTCTTTTAGAAATGATTAAGATGGTAGATGGCAATCCTGGATTTTGATCTATTTTAAATGTCATAATTTCAAAATTTTACTTAATCATCTAATCCAATCATCCTTCTCCCTAGTAGGCAAATCCTTCCTTCCACACACATTCATGTCCATGTTTCTTTTCCACATCCACATCCCAGTTCAGTCCTTCATCACTTCCGGTCTGGACTATTTACGACAACATCATGGCTGCTCTTGCCTTTTTATAATTTCATCTATACGATGTTACCAGACTAATCTGCCTAAAACACCACTTTGATTATGATAGTCCTATAACTCAAAAACACTGTTCCACACTTCCTAGAGGATCAAATCCAAATTCCTCACCTTGGCATCCCCAATCCACCCTACCTTACCCACCTCTCCCAGTGCTCCCCTACATGGACATG
Source organism: Aethalodelphis obliquidens (assembly GCF_003676395.1). Lineage (NCBI taxonomy): Eukaryota > Metazoa > Chordata > Mammalia > Artiodactyla > Delphinidae > Aethalodelphis > Aethalodelphis obliquidens. The sequence continues at coordinate 8,214,616 of NW_020837982.1, forward strand.
TACCCTAAAATGGGCCCCTCACTGTCCTCTAAATCCTCCACATGTTCCCATGTTTGAGCCTATTCTCAGCCACTCTCTCTACTAGTAATATCACTGTCTTTATCTATTAAATCCTACTCAGCCTTTAACCTTTACCTCAAAACTCATTTAATAACAATTAAAAACTGAGCACTTACTATATGCTAGACTGTTGTTCTAAGTGCTTAAACAGTATTTTATTAATTTAATCCTCACAACAACCCTAAGGTAAACAGTTGTATTATTATCCCCATTTTACAGATTAGGAGGCTGAGGCATGTCATATAGCTCCAGGTCACATAGCCAGTAAGTGGCCAGCTGAGCTTCTAACACAGGCTGTGCGGCTCCAAAGTCCACCCTCAACCATCATGCTACACTACCCACTAGTTCCAAGAAGCCCTCTTTGACCAGCTCAAGAGAAAGCGACCTCTCCCCTCTGAATCCCTCCACCTGTAAGCTAATTCCTATCTATACCAGCGATGCTATCTATCACCATCACTCCTATACTCTGTACTGAATATAAGCAGCAAACAAAAGAGACAAAATCTTGCCTCAAGGGGCCTACATTCCAGAGACTAAAGGCTGGTCAACTAGTAGAGAGAAATAAACTTGGGAAGAAAGTCAGTAAGAGGAGAAGCTGCAATGTAGCCTGTGAACAAAGCAAAAGGGCTTGCTTCCCCAAACTGGCCCAGTGCCAGGAGCTCACCTATACTGCTCCTGCTCGTACAGGTCGGCCACAATCGTCAGCAGGCGGCTGATGAAGGACTCTTTGCTGCTTTCCTTGTTTGCTTGCGCAGCCAAAAGGGTGCATCTCTTCTCTGTCTCTGCCAATTTCTTCTGCAGCTTGACATACTCCTGTCGGAGAAGCATCAAGTGCTTCTCCAACTTGGCCACCTCCTCTGCAAGGGAGACAGAAAATCAAGTTTACCACAGCATGTGTAAAAGCAGACAGCATCCACTCATCCCTCATCCTGCAGCCAGGATGGCTACCAAAATGACTACAGCTGACCCTTGAACACGGGGTTGAACTGCGTGGGTCTACTTACACACAGATATGTTTCATTAGTAAATACATACAGTACTACACCATCCGCAGTTGGCTGAATCTGAAGATATGGAGGAATCAAGGTCACAGAGGGCTACAAATTACACGAAGATTTATTTTCCACCGTGCCGGAACGTAGGTGTTCCTAGCCCCTGGAGTTGTTCAAGGGTCAACTGTAGTCACGTGACATTCCTACTATTTCTTATTGATACTCCTACAAGACCAAGAGTGGTTTTGTTTGAGGATGCCATCACAGTCCAGGGATGTCTTCCCAGTTTCCCTGAAGACCAATATTTAATATATGGAGTCTCAGGAATGATTATCAGAATTACTTGGGAGGCTTTTTCAAACCACTAGCAGTAATAAGTAACTTCTACATATCACATGCTGTTCTACAAGCTTTCCGTGAACTCCCATGCAAGATTCATGACAACCCCATGGGGTAGGTACGATTACTAGCCACACTTTTCAGATGAGGACACTGGGCCACAGATTAAGAATTTGCCCAAGGTCACGAAGCTGGTGAGAGGTGGGGCTGGGATATGAGCCCAGGCATTCTCATTCCGGGGCCTGTGATCTATTAACCACCACCCCACACTACCTGACACCTGCCCTCCCTCAGGAAGCCTCAGGGCAGTCAATAACGGTTCAGACGAAAGCAAGTAATATTCCACAGGTGTGCTGGGGCAGATTTAAAAGGTTGAGAACCACTGTATTTTTTTTTAATTAATTTATTTATTTTTGCTGTGTTGAGTCTTCGTTTCTGTGCCAGGGCTTTCTCTAGTTGTGGCAAGTGGGGGCCAGTCTTCATTGCGGTGCGCGGGCCTCTATCGCGGCCTCTCTTGTTGCGGAGCACAGGCTCCAGAAGCGCAGGCTCAGTAGTCGTGGCTCACGGGCCTAGTTGCTCCGTGGCATGTGGGATCCTCCCAGACCAGGGCTCGAACCCGTGTCCCCTGCATTAGCAGGCAGATTCTCAACCACTGCGCCACCAGGGAAGCCCGAGAACCACTGTATTTGATTCATTAAATTCAACAAACATTTACCGAGTAGCTACGAGGTGCCAGACACTACAGTGGTAAGCAAAATCAGACATATCTTTCCTCAGAGCTTTCAGTAACCGGGGAAAGTAAATTTTTATAATTAAAATAATAATTGCAACAACCAAATGCAAAACTACAACTCTAATGAGTACTAGAAGAAAAGAACAGAGCTATGAGAACCTATAATAAAGAAATTTAACTTCCGACATCAGGGAAGACTCCCCTGAGGATGCAAGCAGTCAAGAGACTTCTCTCTTCCTTTCCCTGGAACTTTGGTGGGGATTCGTGCAACCATGCATAAATCATCGTATCTAGGGAACCACAGTGCTGCTATGGTCATTCTCTGGGCTTCGGTCCAGCCACCCCCTACTCCCCACCACAGATATTCCAAATCTTGACACCGCCCTCAAGCCCATCTCCCACCCAATCTGCCTCATTCTTGGCCAATGTCTTGAGAAAACTGAGCTACTGCCACCGACCCCCACCGTGCCAGCAACTACTCCCATCTACCCTATGCTTTCTCAGTGAAACCATCTCCCTCCTATCCAAGCTTAATCCCTCCACCTCTGCTCCAAACCCATCACTCTCCTCTGGTCCTCTGCTTGATCATCAACCCCCCCTCCTCCAGCAACTTCAATCTCTTTCAGCTGGGCCCTTCTCATCAGCACATAAAGCTGTCCAGGTCTATACCTAGTAAAAACAAAACTCTCCTTCCACACATCCGACCCACCTCTGCCCTTCCAGCTCTATCTACCACACACATTTCCTCACCCACTATTCCCCTGCCACTCCCTCCTTCTGTCCCCACCACTCCCTTGAAACTCCTCTCACTGATGACCTTCTAATTGTCAAACCCAATAGACACTTGCCAGTGGGTCTCCTCCCACACCTCTGTAACATGACTCAGGACACTACTGTCCATCCCTCTTTTCTTCTCTTCTTTCAGCAACCACAATGCCACCTTCTCTCCAGTTCTGGTGCTCTGTCTCTTTCACATGCTTCTCTGCATCCCTCCGAACACTTGACCACTGACACTCCCCAGGGGGTCTATCCTTGGCCCTCTTCTCCACCGTGGGATCTCCTAAGGCAGCAGATTTTTGGTCTGTGGTTGATGCCAAAATCTAGTGCCAGTGATCCGTAGATTCATCTCTCTAGTGCAGATCTCTCTTCTTAGCTTCAACTATCCATCTGCCCGACAGACATTTCTCCCTAGTGGCCCACAGGCACGTCAAATTCTCTATCCCCAAAACAAAGCTTCGAGCAAATTTGCTCTTCCTTTGTATGGTCCCTATATTAATAAATGACACCAGCATCTATCCTAGTTACCTGAAGAAGAAATGTGGGAGGAATCCTGGATGTCTCCTGTTCACTCACATGACTCTAACCCTACCCCAACTCAAAAACTGACCTTCCCACTTAAAAAACAAAGGAATGGTTAAATAAAGTGACATAAGAGTTTGAAGTTATTATGCAACTATTAATGTTTTCAAAGAAATATGTGATACTAAACATGCATTTTCAAATTATAAATATTATTAACAGAAAAAAGGAGGCTGAGAAGCATATTTTATAAGTCTAATTTTATTAAAAACATTCACATATATGAGGAATAAAAAGACAAATACCACAAAATATCAGATTTTTCTCTTCTTTGCACTTTCCTGCACATTTCAGGTATTCTACAACAAATGTGTTCTCTTTTCATAATTATAAAAAAATATTTAAAGAGAAATGTGTTTAAATACTTAAATACTAATAGCCTATCTTCTGCATACATACAGTAGGGAATTTTTCCCCTTCATCTAGAGACTCCACATTAAATAAATGCCTGGAGTCAAAAACCTGGCTATCTCAGGTATAAATCAGTATTCTTAGGAAAATAAAGGAGAAGGCACTTGCAAGATGAAAATTTGCTTACAACTGCTAAAATGATCACTGTGGTCATGAGTTACATATCAGATGAGAATTCCTAAAACTAATTTTTTTTCAAAATACTGCAATTATTTGGCCTACTAACCGTTAAACCAAATATTGTTTTAAAAAACACTGGCTAAAGGAAAACAGTACTTACAATGATCCTATTGCAATATTTTTTCAAATCTTAGCATTACATTTAGACAAAACCCCTTCAGTAGGACTCAGGTCTACACTTCTATTCTGGTGTGACAAATCACTGGTTTTAAAGAGTTCTTCATAGTTACTCGGACTAAAGAGCCATGAAATTGCAATTATTTACCTAAAACGGGGACACATTTAACACAAAGCAATAAATTCATGTGACTGTACAAAATTTATACTTTTTTTCTTCCTGTAGAGAAAGAAATGGAGTTGATGGGTCTCTTTAAAGAAAAACTGGCACTCATTTTCTACATGTGGTAACAGAAAATGTAAAAGGACATATGAATTAGGAGTAGCTTCAAATTATGTCCAAAAACTGCTAACACTCTTGGCAAAATCAATCTATGGTGTCACGATAACGGTTATCTTTGGAGGAATGGGCGGAGAGTGGTAATTGGGAGGGCACATGAGGGATGCCCTCTGGGATGCTGGTAACATCCTTTTTTGTTGTTTTTTAACTTAGTAATGGTTACATTCCTGTTTTATTTTGGTAATTCACTGAGTTCTATACTAATGCTTTGCTCTTGGCATGTATCTTACGCTTCAATTAAACAGTTTTAAAAAATTCATATACACCTGTAGTGGATTCTGGAGTCCAAGCAATGGGGATCTAAATCCTTTTAGTAACTAGCTATGGGGACCATGGGCAATTCATTTCTCTGAGCTTTAGTTTCTTTATATGTAAGATGGGGGGCGGGCAGGAATCTACTACTCAGTGCTGTAGTAAAAATTCAATGAAACTACTGTAATTTGCACATGCACTCAAAACTGTCAGCATTGCCTCCACCCTCCTCTTTGCATTTCACAATTACATAATTATAGGATAAATAGTTTAAACTATTTTAACTGTTTACACATTTTTTTGAGTCATGAAAAGCAGAATGAGTTTCAAATGTTTTATTGACTTAGGAATTAAGATTGATCAATTAAAATCATGGCAAATCAACAGGACATTATCAGAAGGATGAGGTGATGAACAAAAGTAAAAACAGAAATGGAAACACCACTAACTACTGAACGAGCTACTTTAAATACTGCATCACCTCGTATAGCAAGTCTGCAGTGACAATTCCCGAACCAAAAAGTAAAGCCTAACATGCTTTAAAAAATCATCACTACTATTCATTTGAAAGAGGTGTAAGTTAGGCTGTACCTTAAAAAAAGCTCTCAGGGCTTCCCTGGTGGCGCAGTGGTTGGGAGTCCGCCTGCCGATGCAGGGGACACGGGTTCGTGCCCCGGTCCAGGAGGATCCCACATGCCGCGGAGCGGCTGGGCCCGTGAGCCATGGCCGCTGAGCCTGCGCGTCCAGAGCCTGTGCTCCGCAACGGGAGAGGCCACAACAGTGAGAGGCCCACGTACCGCAAAAAAAAAAAAAAAAAAAAAAAAAAAGCTCTCAAAGAGGCAACTCCTAATCTACCCTAGGAAAAAGTCAGTCAATGTCTATAATTGATCAATCTAGAAATGGCAGTATTATCACTTAGAGGTAAACAGAGAAGAGTGGAAAGTGGTCTGCGGAGTGGGTCTGAGGGGTAGCAAATTTATTTTTTGTTGTAAGTCTTGTAATATTATTTGAATTTTAAATCTATGTGCACTTACAAAGCAAATATACTATTTCACACAAATTTTAAAGATTATGGAAAACAATTACAAATATGAGGAAAAATAAATAATTTTCTAATACCCAAGTGTAAGGGTTTTTATATATCACAAAACTTTAGGAAGGGAAGGAGCCTAAAGATCATCTCTTTTGGCTCAATTCCCAGAGAGTGAACCAAGGAGCAGAAAGGGGACAGGCCCACAACCAGCAGCCTACCCACCTCTTGCCTCAGACTGTGTTTGATGACATTACTCCCAAACTGGCTGCGTAAGAATCACTTAGGCAGTTTGAACTAAAGAGAGAGAGCGCGCCCAAATTCAGTAGATCGGGAGTGGGGTCACAGGAAATACAGAGTACTTTTAAGACTACCCCAGGTATGGAGATGACTAGCCTGGGGAAAAAGTTCAGCCCCCAGCGCGTACCTCCCCAAGTCACACAAAGACTGCTCTGGGAATACTACTGTTTAGATAGAAGACCAACTGAACTGCAATTTTTCTGTTCATTCATTGACTTGTTCAAAGGTTTTCATCTCCTAGGAAGACAGCTGTATAACCTAGTCATTCATTAAAATTTATTAAGCACCTATGCAGTGCCAGTGTCAAAGTAAAGAAAACCATCTTGGCACATGTTTTTTTACAAAGTCACAAGGTAATAGAGAAGATGGGCAATTAAACAAGACAAATTGATAAAACCTGACAGCACTCTGACAGGGGATGCAAACTGAGCATGGAGCAAGACCACCTGGCTAAAGCCAGCGCAAGGAAAGACACTCCAGACAAGTGATGTTTTACTCCAAAAGATTTAAATAAAGCCTCTGCTTGTAGCATACTGGGTCCAGAAAATGTAAGGAAAAGGCTTCAGTGTTTTGTTTTCTTGGTCAGATTTTCCTTTTAAACTAGTATCAGTCAATGGGTTTGTGCAACAGGCATAATACTAGGCTCTAGGAGAAATACAAATAATTAGAAGGCAAGACCTAGTCTTGTCCTCCATAAAAGTCACTGGCACCACTCACCTGCCTCTCTCTAAGTCAACTAAATGGATGGCCAGAGGACACCTTATCTTGCTAGTTCAAACTAGTGGCTACAGTCACATCCCACTTACCCAAGAGATAGCTTCCAAGTTTTCACAGGGTATAGCCTGTGGCTGTCGACTGCAGATTTTTCTTCCCTGAAGCAAACTGAACCCTTTAACCCTGGTTTCAATCACACCATATTCTAGCCAACCTTTTGCTCAAGAGCTCCAATCCATCAAGACTATAGCATCTGTAAATACTCTGCATTTCCATTTCACTTAAACTATCATTCTGCAAGTATTTATGAAGCACCTGCTATGAACTAAGCATTACAGTAGATCACCAGTTGCCTCTTTGAGAGTTTTTTAAAAGGGCAGTCTAATTTGCACCTCTTCCAAACAAATAATGTATTGATAGCACCAAAGGAGTACCAAATATAGAATCAAAGTAGTATCTACAGGAACTCACAAACAGGAGGGAAAAGAACAAAGCTAACAGTCACAAAGAATCTGGATACTGATTCATGTGGGGGAATTATGAGGACATTTGCCTTCAACAGTAGAAAGTTACTAATTCCTTTAACCCTTAAAGAAAAGATCATAAAAGTTCTGTTTCAAACACCTTCTCAAGGAATCCTTGTAAATTTCTTTGGATATCAGTTATACACACGTAAATCCAAAATCTACAGCAATAACCCTAGTCTCTCTCCAGAATTACTGACACAAATTTCTACCTGCAACCTCGACCCTGACATTGTTGTTTCAGTCAACAGTTCCCTAACAACACGAGACATAAATTACAAGGGTTATATAAATTACAAAGAGAAGAGGCAAGATGAAAGAGGGCTTTAGGATATAGGGCTCTCATTCATGAAATCAGAGATGCTCCCCGCCTAGCATCTTTTGTAGGATGAAACCCTGATCCCAGGTGCACCTAACAGTGGTATTGCAACTGCCACACCATTTCATAGTATAATGGAGAGAGCACCCAAGGCTGAGATATTATTCTGTGGGCAATGCGTCTGCTTGCAAACAGCAATACAAATGTGTCCTTGAAGTACCACCAAGCTGTAGAGTTCTTATAGGAAAAAGTATACAATTACCATTCTGAGCAATAATGGAGAGACAATCTACAGCACAGTACAGTGGTGAGGAGCACAGGCTCTGGAGGTAGACTGACTGGGATCAGATCCCAGGCCCAGCACTTCCTAGTTGTGACACTTCAGGCAAAGGCCTCCTTCTCCTCATATGTTAAGTATGTTGTAAACATTAAACATTCAAATACATACAAAGACCTTAGAAGATTACCTGCCTTGCAGTAAGTGGTCAATAAATGTTAATTATTACAATTCTTAGAAAGGCAACACGATACAGTCCTTAAGAGAGTGTACTCTGGGACTTCCCTGGTGCTCCAGTGGTTAAGAATCCGTGCTTCCTGGGCTTCCCTGGTGGCGCAGTGGTTGAGAGTCCGCCTGCCAATGCAGGGGACATGGGTTCGTGCCCCGGTCCGTGAAGATCCCACATGCCGCGGAGCGGCTGGGCCCGTGAGCCATGGCTGCTGAGCCTGCACGTCCGGAGCCTGTGCTCCTCGACGGGAGAGGCCACAGCAGTGAGAGGCCCGCGTACCGCAAAAAAAAAAAAGAATCCGTGCTTCCACTGCAGGGGACATGGGTTCAATCCCTGGTCGGGGAACTAAGATCCCACATGCTGAGCGGCCAAAAAAAAAAAAAAAAAAGAGTGTACTCTGGAGCCTCAGTTGACTGGGCTGAAACCCTGGCCTGCCCATTACTAGCTGTGTGACCTTGGCAAGTCACTTACTCTTCTCCGTGCTTCGATTTTCACAGGTGGAAAGTGGCAATAATCATGGTGTCTCAGAGTGCTGTCAAGGAGTAATTGAGTTAAGATAGATTAAATTATTTAGAACAGTGTCTAGTTTAAAGGTTTACTACCACTTCTTTATCAAGTGACTAGTTTTCAGCTGTGGCTTCTTCTTTCTCTTCCTCCAACTTTCCTTTTGAAAAATAAGCCTAGAAATTTAAATAATAGATAAACCTACAGTTTTGCCGAAAGAGCTATGCTAAGTATTGGTGAAGAATGTCAGCACTTGCATTATAATTCAATCATGTTTCTTTCCAAACAATACCCATTTGCTCTTCACCAACGCAGTTGGAGGTGAGACATTTTCATGAGCTCTCTATAATTCATCACTCTTGACCTAACCAAAGATGCCTGAGACAAAAAAAAATCTACATTCACTATTAATAGCCTAAAAAAGAGACCAACATCAACTGCAATATATATATATATATATATATATATATTTTTTTTTAATCAGCAAGTCATTGGACAGTCAGAAAAGGAACCCACAATGATCCTTATAAGACTCTTCCTTCTAGGTCAGGAGTCGGCAAACTTTTTCTGTGAGGGGCCAGATAGTAAATAGTTTAGGCTTTGTGGTAGAAAGCAGATCAGTGGTTGCCAGAGGTCAAGGGAATGGGATTGAATGAATGCAAAGGAGTTCAAGGAAATTTTTTAAGATTATAAAAATGTTCTAGATCATGATTTAAGATCTTAAGCCAAAGCCCATGCTCATCCCACTGTACCATGCTACCTATTTTCAGCTCTAATGTCAGGACATCAAACACGTATTTATTATTAATTCACTGATTTAGAAATTAAATGTTGTTTCCATTCCCTACCTTAAATGTGATTTCTACTCCCCTCTGCCTACTCCAATACTAACCCACACTGTATTCATTAAACCTTTTTAGATTAACAAAACCCTGATATTTCCTTTCTCTACACTTCTGTAGTTCTTACTTTCTAGTCCCAATTTTAGCAGTGAATTAGTGTTCTTTTGTATAATCCTTTAATTACCGACTTTCTCCCTACTCTGCTTCAACTATGTCCATTAGATAAAAGAAAAATGATCGTAAAAGCTGTGATAACATTTCATTTTGAGAACTACAAGAATAATTTTTGTTTCAGACATATATTAGAGTCTTCCACATAACAATATTTCATTAAAGCATGTATCAAAGTCCCAGAAAATACTATCTTCTTTGTTGGCACCAGAAAAGATAAGCTCCTCACAGGTGATGAATTACTACCACTACTGCTTTCCTAAACCTGTCATACTAAAGATGTCATTTTTCTTTCACTGGGATTACTGAATATTCACTAACCAAGAGTGCTAACTATGGGAAAATTGTGTAATGGAGAATAAGAAATAAGTGGATACATTTACTGTTCAGAATTCAAGTTCACAAAATACCCTAATGAAAAAAGGAAGGGAAGGAATTCCTGGCCGCCTAGTGGTTAGGATTCCGGGCTTTCACTGCCGTGGCAAAGGTTCAATCCCTGGTCAGGGAACTGAGATCCCGCAAGCTGCACAGCTAGGCCAAAAAAAAAGAGGAAGGGAAGGGGAAAGAAGACAGCAATACCATTGGGAGGAGGTTACAAAGGAATAGTAAGATACCCCTGCCAGTCTGTAACCTCCCAGTTCACACAAAGTTTGTATTACTGAAAACAAAATGGTGCTAAGAGACATTTCACATTTTGACTTTTCACACTTTAAAAAGTCTAGCAATTCTGTCATAACTCAAATGCATTGACAACGTCCAAAAGCCATTACTTAACAAAAGTTTGCTTTAAAAAATCCTTTTACCCCAGTTTACAAATAAAACCAATTACTCAGGACTTCTTAGTTAGGAAAGATGACCTTATTTTATTTATGTATATGTGTGTATATGCACATAGTTATATTTGTTTAAAAAATGATTCAGTAGGGCTTCCCTGGTGGTGCAGTGGTTGAGAGTCAGCCTGCCGATGCAGGGGATACGGGTCCGTGCCCCGGTCCGAGAGGATCCCACATGCCACGGAGCGGCTGGGCCCGTGAGCCATGGCTGCTGAGCCCGCACGTCTGGAGCCTGTGCTCCGCAACGGGAGACGCCGCAACAGTGAGAGGCCCGCGTACCGCAAAAAAAAAAAAAAAAAAAAAGATTCAGTAAAACCCTCTTTTATTCAATACTGGCTCAGTTTGAAAAAAATGTTTTGGGGGATATACTGATCTTCACTGAAGCTGAGTGATGCAAAAATCTGAGTTTTTAAAAACTTCCCAGGTGATTCTAATATGCCGGGTTCTCCAGGTTGAGAGCCACTAGCATGAACTACCAGAATGACAGCAGAAAGGAAAGAACGTATGTGAGAGCTTTATAAGAGTCACAGGATTTGGTGACTGACACCAGACTTAGGAGGAAGTCAGGGATGATTACTAGGTTATGGACTTGAGTTCGGCTGGACAGTAGTGCCACTAAGCATCAATGCAAAAGAGAAAAGTTACTAAACTATAAAGCACAATATGCATGTTTTTATGAGAAACTTTGCCTTCCCCTCTCGGTTCCACTTCCATTAAGGCTGCGACTGTGTGTTGCTCACTTTGTCATCCCTAGCAATAGTTGCCTGTACTTAATAGAAATGAAATACATTTTTCCTGATTGTGATTCAACTCTGTTAAGACTTGTCTGCAAGTCAGTGGCATGACTTAGTATGTTTTTCAAGACCTCACTCTGGGGACTTCCCTTGGTGGTCCAGTGGGTAAGCCTGCGCACTCCCAATGCAGGGGGCCCGGGTTTGATCCCTGGCCAGGGAACTAGATCCTGCATGAAGGCCGCAACTATAAGTTCACATGCCACAACGAAGAAGTCCACATGCTGCAACTAAAGTCCGCATGCCACAACTAAGACCTGGTGCAGCCTAAATAATATTTTTTTAAAAAGCACAGCATTAAAAAAAAGAAAAAACCTCACTCTGTGTAGCACTGATCACAGATAGGGCTGGCTTCACAGGAGATACTCAACAAATATTAGCTCACTAGCTAATTTTCACACAAACGCCAGTCTGACTGGAAATGCTTCCAACTGCCTGCTAAGACATAACCACCTAAAGGTATATTGGGCATGGCAAAATCTGTCCACACCTGAGATCAAGATATTTGTTCTCAAATCTGTTCCTCTTCTTCCTGTTAACAGCCCAGCCATTATCTGAGTCACCCAGGCCTAGAACCCTTGGGTCATCTTTGATATCGCCCTCTTGTCAACATGCAAACAGGTTTCCAGAGTCCTGTCTTTTATGCTGTCTATAGTGAGTATCTCTCACAGCAGTCCTCACCAACCCCAATGCCCCTTACCCAAGGACTCACCTTCAATTGCTACGGCACCCACTCCAGCCTCCCTCCCTCATTCCCTCCCAAATCCATCCTCTACATTATACAGCCTTTTCAACAGGCCTCAGACAATTCTAGTCACGTCACTACCTTGGCTGATACCTTTCAGTAGCCTCACCCCACGGTCCACAGAGGAAAATGCAAATGCTTAAACAATCCCTTCATAATCTAGCCCTTAACATACTTTTCCAACCTCACATCCTGCTATTGATATTTCTTCCGGGAATACTGACCTCCTCCCACCCACATCTCCCCATGTCCAAAAGCGGCCTATTTTTCCAAAGTCCAGCCCAGATAAGCCCAGCTTAACTCCTGCAGCAAAGGCCTCCCCTGACACCCAAAACATACTCCCCACTTCCCTAAAACATCTCTTCCTACTCTGAATTTTCAAAGTAACTCCTAAGCATTTTTCACCTTCCACCCTACAATGCAGTTTCTTTTTCTTTTTTTCTAAATTAATTTATTTATTTTTGGCAGCATTGGGTCTTCGTCGTTGTGCGCGGTCTTTCTCTAGTTGCGGTGTGCAGGGGCTACTCTTCGTTGCGGTGCGCGGGCTTCTCATTGCGGTGGCTTCTCTTGTTGCGGAGCACAGGCTCTAGGCGCGTGGGCTTCAGTAGTTGTGGCACGTGGGCCCAGTAGTCGTGGTTCATGGGCTCTAGAGCGCAGGCTCAGTAGTTGTGGAGCACGGGCCTAGTTGCTCCACGGTATGTAGGATCTTCCCGGACCAGGGCTCAAACCCGTGTCCCCTGCAATGGCAGGCAGATTCTTAACCACTGTGCCACCAGGGAAGTCCCTACAACGCAGTTTCTAACACACATGCTTTCGTCTCCCCTCCTGGACTGCAGTGTTCTCTGTGAAGAGGCTCTAGGTCTGGCTCTTCTTTTTTTAACCACTGACTACCTCTCCCTCCACCCCCACTCCATGCTCATCCCATCCTCCACCCTACAGTGCATTAGTAGGTGGAGTTCAATAATACTGTAGGTCCCTGGCCTACTCAGATTTAACAAGAGAGCCTGAGGACATAGTTTCTCATTTTGTTGGGCATGTCTGTAAATCATGATAATGTCCCAACTACAGCAACTCACCTTGCCGGTGACTGAAGCCCACATATCTGAGCATGATTCAGTAGCTCTACTCTGGCACATCCACAGTCACTGCAGTGACTGGATAAACTTCGTTTCTTTGTTTTTAAAAAATATATATATCCTCAAGGAGAAAGCTAACAGCCTCTGCTGGTGACAGAAATGAAAGAAAGGGAAGATAGAGAAAAGAAAGGAATGGTATATAGAGAGAGACTGCTTGAGGGGTCACCAGACAATACATAATTATGAACAGACTGGGACATCTGATGAATGAATAAAACAATAAATGAAGAGATAAACTTTCAAACTGGAAGGAGCAAAATTTCTCCTTTCACTGTTTCTACCAGCCTATACCAAGCATTTTCTGGAACACTGCTGTCCAACAGCACCTTCTAGAATGATGCAAGTGTTCTATTCATCTGTGCTGTCTGCTAATATGGGAGCCGCTAACCACACGGTTACTGAACACCTGGAATGAGGCTAGCATGACTAAGGAACTGAATTTTAAATTTTATTTAATTTTAATTAAATTTTAGAAGCCATATGTAGCTAATGGCTACTGTAGTGGCCAGGGATTGTCCAGAATACAGAATGTCTTCACCTTGTTACTTGAATTGTTGTCAAAAGTATTTTCCTGACCAAATTCCAGTAAGCTTATAAAAGTCCATGATCATTTTTCTGTTTAACAAGTCACATTTTTTTCCAATTTTCACTTTTATTTTATTGAGGGGAGAGTGGTTTAAGAGGAGACTAAGAGAGGGGACTTCCGTGGTGGTCCAGTGGCTAATACTCCACGTTCCCAATGCAGGGAGCCCGGGTTCGATCCCTGGTCAGGGAAATAGATTCCACATGCCACAGCTAAAAAATCCCACATGGGGCTTCTCTGGTGCTGCAGTGGTGAAGAATCTGCCTGCCAACGCAGGGAACACAGGTTCGAGCCCTGGTCCAGGAAGATCCCACATGCCACGGAGCAACTAAGCCCGTGTGCCACAACTACCAAACCTGCACTCTAGAGCCAATGAGCCACAACTACTGAGCCCATGTGCCACAACTACTGAGCCTACACCCTAGAGCCCATGCTCTGCAACAAGAGAAGCCACCACAATGAGAAGCCCGTGCACCACAACAAAGAGTAGCCCCCACTCACCGCAACTAGGAAAGTCCACACAGCAACGAAGACCCAATGCAGCCAAAATAAAATAAAATAAAATAAAAATAACTTAAAAAAAAAATCCCGCATGCCGCAACTAAGACCTGGCGCAGCCAAATAAATAAATAATAAATATATTTTTTTTTAAAAAAAGATGAGACTAAGAGACAGACTGCATGGTAGGTACACTGCATGATACACTATTTCTTTTGAGATAGTGATTATCCCCCTTTCAAAGTTGAGGAAACTGAGACTGAGAGCAATTAATTGGCTTGCCTGTGATCACAGCTTAGTAAAACTAGGATTCAAACCCATGTCTGCCTGCAGAGACTGAGCTCTTAAGCATGCTTAAATTGCTAAGACTAAACTGGGCTGGATGAAAAGTAGGTTAGGCAGTTCCCAGCAAGCTGATGTTATTCAGAGCACATTAAAAGTTGGACCAGCCAGCTTACTTGACGAGAGACTAAGGATGTATCCAGGCAACTTTCTTTCTTAAAAGCTGGACCAGCCAGCGTACTTGACGAGAGACCAAGGATGTATCCAGGCAACTTTCTTTCTTAAAAGCTGGACCAGCCAGCGTACTTGACAAGAGACCAAGGATGTATCCAGGCAACTTTCTTTCTTTCTTTTTTTTTTTTTAATTTTTTAATTTTTTTATTTTGGCCACACCGCTTGCAGGATCTTAGTTCCCCGACCAGGGACTGAACCTGTGCCCTCAGCAGTGAAAGCGAGGAGTCCTAACCACTGGACCGCCAGGCAATTCCTGGCAACTTTTCTTGATGTCTGGTAAATGATGCTCAATAATTCATCCACTCCTTCAACCACGGGCACGATGCTAAGTTGGAAGATACAGCAGTGAACAAAACAGGAAAAGTCTCTGCCCTCATGGGGGTTATATTCCAGTAAGGGAATTAAAAAACAAACAAACAAAACCTAGGGACGGTCTCTAAAGAGGTGAGAACTGAACAGACACCTGAGTGAATAAAAGTTGATTAGCTGCGTGGAGAAACTGAGGAAGACTGTTCCAGGCCAAGGAAACTGCAAGACAAAGATATAGAGGTAGGAGTGTGTTGGGAATGTACAATACAAAGAACAGCAAGGAAGTTAGTGTGCAAGAGCTTTGTGAAGGAGAAGAAATAAAGTATCCCTGTTAACCAGCGGCCAGATCCTGTTGGCCTGTAAAGATCACTGGAAGGCTTCGGAAAAATATATTCCAAATGTATATAAGATATAAAATATATATAAAATCATGGAGAGCCACGGGGAATGGGGAGAACGTGTGGAAGGGTAGGTGTATTGCAAAGAGTGGGAGAGACATGATCTGATTTATGCTTTAAAAGGAACACTGGAGCCTGTAAAAACAGGCTCTGGGGAAGCAAAATCAAGGAGAAAAAGTAAAAGCAGAAAGACCAAGGTGGAGGGACTTGTTCGAGTGATGAAGGAGGCTGAGATGAAGGACAGCTACAGAGATGTAGAGTGGAAATGGCAACTAATTTTAGGAAAGACTTTAGCTAAATATATACGGTCAAACCAATACCCATGGATGCAAGGAAAGAAAGAAGCTTGGTTTCTAAACGAGTCGCATTAAGAAGTTACTGTATAACTCAGCCCCTGCAGGTTCTATTTACTATTCCTAGGCACAATTTCCCACATTCTCACACTCACACCACCTAACGAAGACCATTATCAGGGAAATTCCCACAGAGCGTGCTTACAGATCATCCAATTGTTACATGACACAGATTTTTGCTATTTGTTTATATTTAAATGAGTATTTCTGAACAAGCATAGCCAGCTCCGATAAATTCTTTTTAAAGTACATGTCGCGTAACACCCCCGCAAAACACTGTTTAGATAACCTTGCCTTCCTGTGCATAACAAGCAGTTTCAGTTTAATGAGGTAACTGGACTAGGATGCTCCACTCAATTCTTCCCAAAGTCTGTGACATTGTTTCCAAAAAGCTTAAGTCAGAACACAGGCTAGGAAACTGGAACACACACAAAAAGAGTAAAATAAAAACTGTCGAGTCAGAACCTCCTGACTATGCTTACCTATCTGTACTCCCTTGCCAATTTAACCCTGAAAGGATGTTTTAAGGTGTGCTCTCCACCAGCTGCATCTCTCTCAAGGTTATCCTAACACAAATCTCAAGGCACTTGCAGGATAACAATCAGCATATTCAGCCAGTAGGAGCTCTTCAGGCTGGAACCGAACTGCAAGGCAGAGCAGGTGCTCAGTAAAACTGCTTAATGAAAAACCAACTGCCTTCTACAGTTTCAATCTTGGTAATGTACTCCCCAAACATTCCTTAACTTCCCTAACTGGTGTAAAAGCGCTGGAGTACCTGTCACCTCACATGAAGCCTTCCTGAACCTTTCCACCCCAACTCACTGCTCTGGGCAACACGCTCCATTTTCACTGGCTACCCACTGTGTTAAAAAATCTTAATCAACATTCTGTGACTCATCCAAAGACTAGCTTCAGGGGATACCTCAGCTTTCTTCGGTTCCTTTTAATCCTCCTCTGCTTTCATACAATATTTATCTGATGTTTCCCCCTCAGGGGGTCTAACATGGTAGAAAGAGCAGACAAAAAGTGGGTGCCTGCCCCGGGTATCTCTAGAACTCGGCCTCAATTCCTTTATCTATAAAGTGCAAGTAACACCCATGCCGGACCTCCTTCACAAGGTTGTTGCCAAGTCTAATCCAAATGAGAAAAGCCTGCAAACTGTCAGGTGCTGCCCAAAAGTAAGATCCAAGTAAAGATACGTTCAGACAAAGCTTAGCTCAAAACCAATCGGACAGGTGGAGGACCAGCACAGTGCAGTCACTCAATAAACATTAAGTCAAATAAGGAGCATTTTCCTCCAGTAATGGGGTGAACAGGAGAAGCACACTAGCCAGGTCCGACAGCTTCACTCTAGGGTCCCTGGCAGGTAACTCCCATCTCTGGGTCTCCTTTCCCGCCACCTGTACAACAAGGCTTTGACAATGAAGGCTTCTAATATTGCTACGTTAAGGGCGGCTCAATCCGAGAGGCCAAATTGCCTTCACCTGCAGGGGCACAAAGAAAGCGCCAGAAAAGCGGGTAAAGACAGGACTGAGAGGCAAAGGAGTCGAGGTCTGGTTTAGCACATCTCTTAGGGGCAGCGTGACCTTGGCCAACTCCCCTACCAAGCAAACCCCCTCCTCCCGTCCACATCTCTCAATCTGGGGAAAGAATCCCAGCCGCTCCGAATCCCGAGGCTGCTGGGGAGCCCAGAGCCTATGGCCCCCTCCTGTTTGGCTCGTTGGCCCGTGACAGCCCTGGCTCACCCCCACCCCTCACCCTGGGAAGAGTCCTAAGCTCTTTCGCAGGGGAGGGATGTACTCCTTCCGGATGCGGGACCTGCCAGGACAGCAGTTTCGATTTCCTAAGGAGAAGGGTTACGTCCCCCGCCGTCCCAGCACCGCCGGTAATCAAAGGAGCCTCCACGGCGGCCTTCGGGATCCCTGAGGCTGCACTCAGTGCTAGTACGGGACCTCACGACCGGCCCGGCACCCTGCCAAGGTCCCGCGGGGTCGGGGACGCCGGGAGGGACGTTGCCATAGGAATAGCGCTCAGTACCCCGACCCGAGGCGCGCGGCAGAGGCGAGAGAGGAAGGCTCGCGAGACCCGCTGTGCCCCAAGCGAACACACCCGGCCGTTCCCTCACAGGGCTGCTTCGCCCAGCCAGCAGCGCCCCCACAGCTCCGCGCCTTCCCGCGCTGCTCCACAGAAACCTTACCTTCCGCCATGTCGGGCCCAGCCCTGCCTCAGCCTCGCGAGAAGTGCGCCGCTCCACTTGGGCGGTGCGTAACGGAGGTGCCCAAGTCTCGCGAGAGTCATGGGGGCCAGGGAGAGGGAGGGATCGAGACTAGGTAAGAGCAGTGAATGAAAGTGGAGGTAGCTGGACGCGGGAGGAACCGAGAGCCTAGCTCTCTTCACCTATACTTTCGAGGCTCTGGACTTATCAAGCACTGACTGGGCTCTATCATATTACACGCCCTAGGCAGGGGACTGAAAGGGATGGACGCAGCGAGCATTGACTACTCTTTGGGAAAATGTGGCCACGAGAGGGTCGAGAAGGGGGTTTTCGTGGTTTTTAGGTTTGTTTGTAAAGATGTGAGAGGCTGAGAGAAAAGAGCCAAAGGAGAGGGAAAGGCTAATGAAGGTTCACTAGCCTGGGGAGGCGGGATGCCCTGCAGGCGAATTCAGAAGGAAATTTAGGGGAAGGGATTAACTGTAGACTACAGGCAAGTCACTTGTTTTCTACTAAAACATTAGGAAACAAGAACGTGCATGCAGATGGATGTGGAGGTAAGAGATATCAGAGAGATTGCTTGGTGACATCGTTTTTATGGTTGAAGTTCATAGGCAAGGGGACCAAAAGAGTGAAGAAAATTTGGGAGAGGAATCTGAATTTGGAAGGCCTGGTTGCACGTGTCTTCTGAGTGTGTGGATGGGTCACTTTTTTCTAGCAGAACTCAGCCACCTGGCTGCAGAAGCAGAGAATATGGATTGTAGCATTTGCGCAGGGCTTGGGATTCATTGCCAAAAAGAAACTGAGAGTGCTGTGAGAATATAACTCTGGTGCAGACTGGGTAGAGGCTGATGTACGAGTCATAAAACTGCAGGTCTCTATAATATTGAAGACCAATGCAGTGTGAACAAGGTTGTGAGAGCCCTGTGTTAGGGTGGCAAACTGAAGTTCATAAGTTAAACAGTACTAGGAGACAATAAACTCCAGGACAGAGTCATGGAATATGGTAGCTGAAGTGGAGGTGAGAAGCTAGAAAAATCAGATATTGGAATTCAGAGGTAGAGAAGGTAGGAGACCATAAACCAGGTGCTAAAATCTTTAGTCAATGTGGGGATGACTAATAGCAAAAAGGAAGGCTAACGAGTAATATAACTGAATAGTGTGAAACCTGTCAAAACAGATTTTTACTCAAAGGACAATCAAAAGAATGTGGATTGCACCCATTCCTAGAAGCATCCACAGTTAAGGACTGAGGGGGAAGTGGTGGCCCTGGAGAAGAGCCAAGAATAAGAGATGACAGGTTGAAGGAAGGATCTGAGAACAGGATGAGGGTGTCAGAACAGAAAAGGGGGAGGATTTGAAAGTGGAGAGATTTTAGGTGCTGCCAAGGTTAACCATTTAGTGGGTAGTGAGGTAGAGTGGAGAAGGAATTTGGAGTTTAGATCATGGTAAACATAATCATGGGGTTAAAATGTTGAGGAAGGAGGAGGAATTCTGAGGGAGGGACACCTGGGAGATGAAAGGGGAGAGGGTATTGAAATGTTTAAGAACGGTGGTGTGCTCAGGGAAATAGCGTTCCAGTTGTGGCAAGAGACTAAAGATGCGGAAGAGGCGTGGGCAGGGAGGTGCGTACAGCAGCTGCATCGAGCAAGCAGAGCTTAGAGGGCAGGAGAGCATTTGCCAGGCTTAATGGAGGTGTCATGGCTCAAAGCTTCCCTGTCAAGAATGGTTTATAGGTGTGCTAAATGGTGAGCCCTTGGGGCCACTAGGGTAGCCAGGCAAGACAGTCTCCTCTGGCCACAGGCAGCCTCATCTGTTTTATCTCAGAGTGCCCTACAAATATTTCCTGGGTCATAACATAAATGTGATCAAGAAGTCCTGTCATAGCTGATGTCTGGTTTTGCATCATATGACTTATCTTTGCCTCTTCACCAGTACCAGCCTAGTGTCTGGCATACAGCAGGTGCTCAAAATGTTTTTCTTTTTAATACATTCTTTTTAAATTAATTATTATTCATTTTTAGTTGCATTGGGTCTATTGGGTCTTCATTGCTGTGCGCGCGCTTTCTCAGTTGCGGTGAGCAGGGGCTACTCTTCGTTGCGGTGCACGGGCTTCTCACTGTGGTGACTTCTCTTATTGCGGAGCACGGGTGGCACACGGGCTCGATAGTTGTGGCTCGCAGGCTCAGTAGTTGTGGTGCACAGACTTAGTTGCTCCATGACATGTGGGATCTTCCCAGACCAGGGCTCCAATCTGTGGCCCCTGCATTGGCAGGCGGGTTCTTAACCTCTGCGCCACCAGGTAAGCCCTCAAAATGTCTGATGAGCTGTTGCTGTGAGCTATACCGGGAGTCAGGGGAACTGGGTTCAGATTTGCCTCTGCAACTGATTTGTTGTGTCGATCATGGTCAAGTCCCTGTACGATCTATGCTACCATCTCAGATTCTCCATCAGTTTCAAGAAGGAGTTGGACTAGAATCCATGGTTCTTAATAACTTGGGGGATCATGACCTTGGAGAATCTGATGAAAACCAGGGACCCGCTCCCTTAGAGCAGCACACAGGTAGCAGTAAACAAATGTGCCCTTTTAGTTTGCTTGGCCTAGATGCCCACAGTCAAACAAGAACTCATCTTAAGGGATTTAATCAACTCAAGAGCTTCACTACCTCCTCATCACGAACTACCTTCAAGAAGCCCTCTAGCAGAGGTGAAAGCACTCTTCTTAGCGCTGTCTGTAATATAACCCTATCTCTGGGCCCTTGTCTTCTGAATAGACTCTTACTGGCTTGAAACCCCTGAGCTATAGGACTACTTAATACACCCTGTAAAATAAAGCATCTACAGTACTCAGTGAATTACAATACCCAACAGGGTTGGATGGAGCTACAATATTAGATATGACCTGAGAAATCTGAGCACTGAAACATGATTCATTTTAGACCTAATTCATGTTTTGTCTGATTTAGAGGAACTTTGTATGAAGTTGTCCCGGACATGGAGCATGAAGTACAGGAAGGGAAAGATGCTGCCTGCCTTAAGAGCGTAGGGGAACAGACTCTTTCTGGGGAGGTAGTAGACTCTTATCTGGGGAGGTAGATAGAAGGGGATAGGGAGGGAATCACTAGACTGGTAGTCCAATGAATTGGGTTCAAGTACAAGCCTCAACACACCTCAGTCTCTACGTGACCTGGGAAAAAATATCCCGGAGGTAAGAAATAATGGCACACGGTATGTAAGGGAAGTCATGAAACTGAATCCCAGCCATGAAACCTACTTGCTGTACAGTCTTGAGAAATTAATCTGAACCTGATTCTGCATGAGGACCCTTGTAAGAATTTGACTAGATCCTTTACGAAACACATCTAGCACAAGCCTGCCACAAAGTGGAGGCTCAATAAATAGGAACTTGATTACTGGTGCTCATGAGGGTTAAAGGAGAGGTCACAGTGCTAACACACACAGTACTATTATACTGCACTTGTTCTTAATGGAGACTGCTGGCAACGGAAAACCAAGTACCTTATCTATGACTTTCTGTGCAGCTATGTCTAAGATGTGTCTGGCTGCCTTTTTTGAAAGCCTTTCCCTTCTCCTTCACTGCAGCCCAGTGGGGTGTGCAGACTCCAAGAGACAAAGAAGACTAGTCCTACCTAGACAGCCAGGTTACACCATCTGAAACTGAGCAATCAAAAATACCTGAATCCCGTTGGGGTTTGCAGTCCTCCAGAAAACGAACAATTTTAATTTGGTGAGGTGTTACCAACTCTTACAAGAAGGAGGGGGAAAACCAACTGATCCTTCCTCAAAGCCTATGGCCTTGCACACAGTAGACAAAGTCAAAAGCTGTTCATTTGCATTGGACAGCATGGGAATAAAACTTTTTTGCTATATACCTCAAGTAGATGATTATGCTTACAACTGATATTTAAAGTTTAGGGACATCATCTAGACCTTTCTATAATAGTTTTATTTCAAATATATTTTTCAGAAAAATTAAACCCTGAAAACTGAGCCCCCATTTTCCCCAAACTGCTCTCAAGGAGGATTTTCTTCTTGTGATTAAGAAATTAGGCTGCATGTTCTTTTCTCGGAGTTTGTAAGGAAGAGGCCTTAAAACCACTGGCAACTTCTATCAAGACAGACAAGCTTTCAACACCTAACAATGTAAATCCATATAAACTATATATAAAGATGCAGGGTGAAAAGCTGAATATTTACATCCTGAATCCTGTTGTGGTTTGCAGTCCTCCAGAAAAAGGGAAAAAATTGTTAAGGGGGAAAAAAGTACTCAGTTCTTGCTGCATTTGCCACTAACTTACTGAGTGGTACTGGGCAGGTATTGGGGCCAAGTTTGCCCATCTGTTTAGAGGAGGGAAGGTGGGGATTGAGATGGTGCCTGTGTTCTCTTCCAGTTGACGTTTGAGACCGGGTTCTTCACCTTTTGGCTTATCTTCATGGTAGAACCAGTCTAGGCCAAAGACAAAATCCCAAATAATGCTCTAACATGTGCTCATTTTATTTTATATAAGGTTCTAAATCAGCATGCACGAAATTCTGATTAAGAATGGTGGTTGGCCGCGTACTGGAAATTTTAAGACCGTTATATCAGGTTGGAAGTAAAGTGAACTTCCTACCCTCTGGTTCCTTCTTTAAGTAAGGTTTTAAAATTTTTTTATCTAGATTCCCCTGTGGACCCTTTGCTATCATGTGCTGTTTATATAGAAAGAATCCCATAACTTGCTTTGGAGACCTGCATCCTGAAACCAAAATAGCTCATGATACAGCCTCTAAGTCATCATTTATTGATTTATAGAGCACCCATCACATGATCGAGGTGCTTTACAATACAGTAAACATCACAACAGAACTCACATAGTTAAATACAATCAACAAATTACAGAACTAAAAAAAAAACAAACAAAAAACTGGAATGAAGCAACATTATGTCAAATTTCAAAGATGCTGAGAAGTGGCAGTACACAAAAGGTAATTCCACCAACTGGGGACCAGACAGGCAAAGATACACAGGCACCACAACCCCAAACGGGGAGATCTGTAGAGGGTGAATGAGCATATAAAATAAAATTTCACAACCAAGAATGAAGGCCATTAAAGACACTATGACACCCAAGTAATCACAGAACTAGTGGAATAACCTCACAAAAATATTACCTTGTAATGACAAGAAAACCAACCTCATTTGGATTTTAAACTCACAAGAGGCCAGAAAGCCACTGAGCTCACCCATCCTATTATGAGCACAGACTGAAATCGATAAGCCTTTACAAGAACTTGGAATAAATTTAGGAAACAGGCAACGGTTCTACAATCCATAAGACTATGCAGGTGTTGTTGATGGTTGGCACGAGGTCAGGGAGAAAAATCCTTTTCCTAAAGCAGACAAGACTCACACTAATGATGAGGCACTGCTGGGACAAAAGCCACCTGGATCAGTGTCACCTGAGTGTGGTTTAATATCAAATGTAGAGGCATTTAGATTCACAGTCAGATGAACACTGGGAAAGGCACAGATGACACCTCTGACAGAGGAAAAGAAGCCAAAACATCTCTCGAGGCCTGTGTTTCCATATGTAGCACACTCAGGGCACCAGGTGGAAAGGGGTGTCATGAGACGTGCACTCGTTCCTGGCTCTCCTTCTACCCCCATGATCTAGCCCTAAAGAACACATGGTTACACCAAAGTAACTGCATTAATGTGGCACTTAAAGTTCAAGAATAGTTGTCCCTGAGTTACTAGGTCATTTGCTCCTCTCTGAAGAGTCAAATCCCAGGTTTTAACTCAAGAGATTGCTAGCAGAATTACAGCAATAGGAGAACAAAATTCAGACTCCATCTTGCCACAAGCAAGCACCATGTGAACAATTTCTGATTTAAGAATAAAAAGGGATTGCATTCAAAGTCCCAGGTAGGCATGCAGTACTGCTGGCACTTTGGGGCAACAGTGTTTACAGAGTCTTTGAAAAAGTATAGTCACACGCCAAGTTCTTGAAGAAAATTGGGCTGCAATGAATCAAACAATTTCACATTCAGCCATTACACATTTATGGGCTTTTTTAATGCTTCAGAGTGAAGAAGAGACTGACATTTAGAAAAATCACTCTCTACTGTGACTACATCCTCAATTATTTTACTTCTGCTTTAAAAGACATGCAAGTTCATAAAGGACTGGCTCCTTGCAGGAATCCTTTCATTCTTCTGCCCAAGCATTTCTCCAAACCCCCCAGAGCAGAGATGCACCAATTCTCACTGATTCTCACAATTAATCACCATGTCCCATCAGGTACTGTCTCAAGTTCTATCCCTTATATGCCAAAGACTACCTCCAAGTCCCAGCCTCACACCAAACACAGAGGAACCTGGGCACACCTTTAACACTGCACATGCTCATTTTACATTTCCTGAAATTATTTTTGAAAACTTATGATATGAAATATACTCATGCTCAAACAGTAATAAAAATCCAAGTGCAGTATGTCAGTGGCAAAATCTGTATATGTCAAATAACAAAGCCTTTACATCCCTGTAATGCTTTGGGATTCACATAAGAATCTATACAGAACCCAATACATATACTGCCATGGCCATGTGATTTTCAAGTATTAAATTTGTTTGCATAAGGAAACAACCTGAGATTTTTCTAAACTGCACTTCTCTGGCACTCAGTATTATAACCTTCATTCAATACAATAAAAGCCAACAACTTGACAATTATTGGAAAAAAATTATATTTTGGAAGAACTCACTACATAAGGTGACAGAATTCCAAAATCAAATTACATGAAAATATACATCGCAATTTCTTTGTACAATAGGTGAGAAAAATCTGCAGTATAGAGGATAGAGGCAAAGAAATATGAAGAGCTAAGGAGAAGGGTGTGTGGGTAAACAGCATTTTTAATAGCAAACCCAGAAGTTAAGTAGAAAGCCTGCAGCTGTGCATGCTTTATTCATCCAACCTTCACATTAGGTAACTGAGGGCAAAAATAAAACCAAATCAGAATTTTGTATTGTTTGGGGTAAATTTCAATCATTTTAAATCTGAATTGAATTCAGAACCAACTCTTTTTAGGTCTTGGGGATAATGACTGAATTCAAGAGCTCTCAACAATGAAAAAAATGTTATTGCTATATCCAATCCAAGAGATGGGTGCAAGTATAATACAAAAGGGATGAAGCACCTAGTGATGACCATTCCTCTGAAGTCATCATTAAAAATCAAGTAGTTGCTTGTTGAGTGTTTCAGTATTTGAACTAAATGATCCTGGCAGACAGAAGAGACAAAAGCAAAGGGGAGTGTGTCAAAACAAAGAAGATACAAAGTTTAGTAAGTGAAAAGAGTTTAATGAAGCCTCAATGGTTTAAAGGAAATTAAATGGAAACTTTTAATCCTAATTGCTTTTTATCTGACATGCTTTAAGGAGTCTTTTAAAACTGATAAGAAACAATGAATAGGGAAAGAAAACCTGCTAAAATCTTTTAGAATTTACACGATTCTTATTCTACTACAAGAAAGCATTATTTGGTACAAGGTGTGTTTGTGGATGTACATGAACAGTATATATATTATCCGGATCATGTTGTGCTATGTACAGGTCTTTACAATTCTTCCTGAAGGTTAAAACAGTTCATTAGAATTCAAAATGCGTAATCATCTGTAAGTTGGCACTTGTTAGGCTCTTGTCAGCATTGATACTGGCATGTTTTATTGCAGCCCAGTTCCAGCCAGTGTTTGCCAACTTGTTACAACAGAAGTCCAGCAATAGGTGGGTAGAGTGCAGGAAAAACAGTGCCATGTTTCTCAATTGGAGACCTACAAGAAAGCAAACAGCATTATATAATGATTTTATAAATTACAAAAGAATTGATTGATTAGAAATTTTTATTTGTATTCCATTTCTTGGGAAACAAATTTTTCATTTCACTTTAAGCTCACTTTTGTGCTTTTCCAATATGATAGCCACATACAACCATTTCATTTTAAATTCAAATAATTGTTAATAAAATTTTAAATTTAGTTCCTCAGTCACACTACCCACATATCGAGTGCTCAGTATGTCTACTGACTACCATGTTGGACAATGCAAATATAGATTATTTCCATCAGTGAAGAAAGTTCTATTACTAAGCTTTAACTTAGATTTCTCTAGGTTCAGTCCAAACCTATATTATCCGTGAAGCCTCTGACAACTGACCTCTCCCAATTAGAGTTCCCTATTGTTTTGTATCTGCTAATCTCATGTGTTCAATTCGACTAGAAGAACCACAGCTAAATAAAAACAACTACCACCTTATCGAGTGCTTATCATGTGCCAAGCAGTATACAAAGTGCTATACAAACTTATCTCATGTAATGCTCATAATCACCATATGAAGGGGTTTCCCCCATTTTACAGAGAAAAGAGAGACAAGGTCACAGAGCTAATTAATAAGTGGCAGAGTTTCCTGTTAAAAAGGTTAGAAAAAAACACTAGTTTCAATTAAATTAAAAAAAGTCTAATTAAATGATTGGACTTTTCAGAGCTTTTATTATATGAATGTGTCCTTTGAGTATGTAGCGGGAGCAGGGGAGGAGAATACCTATTACTATTACATCGGATCAAGTACTCCAGAAACACTGAAGTCTGTATCACCTGCCAAGCCAATGCTGGTCACAAAGAAGTCTAATAGAAGATGACTGGGAATCCAAGGGATATAATTTTAAACTCCTAACAATGAAGCCAAATGTACTTAGAGCCATGGCAAATATTTAACTCACACCAGATGTGTGAAAAGTTCAGTGTGTCTTCTAAATCCCCGAATGAATTTATCAATATTACAATCACCCGAATTCAACCATACCAGAGGTCTGATGTGGGCAAGAAGAAAGCTGTGGGCTTATCTATGGCCGAACATGTGCCTATTTCCTGAATTTAGACTACCTCCCTAAGACAGCTCCTGAGAAGTAGAATGACTGCTAAATTTCTCTCCAAAGGGCTCATACCAATCAATGTAAATGGTCCCCAGCAAAGCACTGAATCCACCAAATATGAATATACCACCTTCACCAGCAATCAGGTTCTATTGTTTGCACACAGATACACATATGTGCACACGTTTTATTAGAAAATCTAAAGACATAGACTGATACTCAAGAGAAATCATTATGAATAGGACTGTAACTTTTAGGTTATGTTACTTAAGTGTTTTTCCAAAGACTACATATCACACCCAAATTTACCCCTGCCCAGTTAACCTCTCAGGGCTGAAAAAGAACTGGGTATAGAGCTCGGGCATTCAGTAATCATTCCCTTATGATATGAACAAGAAATTTCAGGGTCACAAAAGAACCATTTAAAACCTGTTTCCATGTGAGGTTTTAAAGAAAAATACTCCAGAGAGGACTGACTATAGAAAGTCATTAACTACCTAAAATCAGGTATTTGAGCCTTTTAGTAGTTAGGACCCAGCTTTAAATAGCTTTAGCTTCTTCTTCAGCAAGAAAAGAAAAATCTATTCCCCCCGCCCCGCCTTTAAATAAAATATATTCTAAACAGACAAAAGGCCTTGGTACAGAAAAAGCAAGTTTGTTGTTCTTTTCTCTAGAAAGAGAAATGTGAAACTGAATTACCTGCATAACACTCAAATAAACGGTGCTGACCTAAAACAGTCATTTACAATTTGTAAGCATATCCCATTTCTGGTTTAAAATAAATCTTCTGTTGTGTGACTTTGTTAAAAAATCACACCATTTTTATATTAATGGAAATTATATCAACTGTATGTCTTTACAAAATAACTTAAGTATCTATTTTTTGCCTCAAACTTACACTTCATTATTCTTGATTTCTAACCTCCAAATCTGGAGATGGTTTAGTTGGAAAGTGTCTTGTTCCATTTATTTCTAAAACTAGAATCAAATCATTAGTTTTCCATGTGGCTACACAATTTAATCTTTCTAAAAGGCCTAAAAAAATAAAAAGCAGACAAGCGTGATTTCCAAAAAAAAAAAAACACTTTTTTTTAACACTTTTTGATGTTAAAGACAATATTGAAAGTAATTCGTCATTCAAGGGTAAGTGTCCCAATAAGCTCAACCATTCTTAAGTGAAAGCAGTCCATGAGTTAAATAGCTTAGTATATCAAGGAAGTTTTCCCCATTATCTTTCACACAGATGATTCCAAAAGTTCCAATTCATTCTACACTGCCACCAAATATACTACTTACTAAACAACAACTCTCCCCCTATCACCAATCCATCTGTTTTTCCCCCAAACTGAACTATTCTTTTTCTTTTCCTTATGTCATGCACTGGTGACCATCCACACACTTCCTTTCTGAGGTCGGTAATACCTCACTCTCCTAGCTCTCCTCCTTGTGACCAGGCAGCCCACATGTTTCTGTCCCCTAAATGTGGAAACTGTGCAAGATGCTGTCTTTGGCCCTAGTATGTACTGCTCTCTATACCAAATGAATGGTCATCTCTACTCTAGAGACTTCTAATCTCACCCGCAGCCCTACGTCTAACCTCTGTCCTAACCATTCAGTATCAGTCATACTTTCTCAAAGCTGCACCGTGTTTCTACTCCCACTAGAGCTCTGTGAGTGGTTTAACCTTTTTTATGCCTGGTCTAACTGGCTAGGTGAACAGCTCTCTAATGGCCTGGATAATGTCTATGGTACTCCTACAGAGCCCCTTCTTTCCCAAGAAAACAGTGCCTTTGTAAATATTCATTAACAAGAAATGAAATGAGCTCAGGGTCAGCTGTTCTTGGTGTTACCTCTCATTTCAAGATATAAATCTTAATCCTTAATAACATGCAACTGTTAAAAGGGAAGCAGATATACATTATTGAGCTAGTAAAATATCAAGACAATGTTAAATGGAAAGTACAGAGTGTATGCTATGTATACATTTATGTTATAAACACAGACACAAAATCACACTTGTGTGTACATGTGTGTTAGGGGGAGAGTAAGATTTCTGAAAGATTAAACAGTGTTTACTTCTGATAGCAGAACTGGGGAGCTGAGATGGAAAAGAGATTTACTTTCCCTTATATATAGCTGCAACTATAAAGGTAGCAGTCAAATTCAGAAGGAACCAAAATAGAGCCATGATATTTATGGGTTAGAGAAGATGTTTCTAGAAGGGAGATCAATAGTCAATTCAATTCAATTGCTACAGAGATTAAAAATCAAAACTAAGGGACTTCCCTGGCGGTCCAGTGGTTAACACTCCCCACTTCCACTGCAGGGGGCACAGGTTCAATCCCTGGTCGGGCGAACTAAGATCACACACGCCTCATGGTGCAGCCAAAAAAAACCCACTAAACTAAAATTAAGCCTTTGGATGTGGCAAACAGGCAGCCCCTGGTTTCCTTATTACGTTAGTTTTCTGTGGAGAGGGAAGAAGGTGAGGCAAATGTGCTGGAAGATTGACAGTTTAAAAAAAAAAAAAACAGGGCAAAGCCCCTTTGTTTCCCAGGTCCCTCTCTTCCTCCCTAAAGTTAAGTAGTACTACAAATTTTAAGAATTTTATATATTTCTTCTAGTCCTTTCTTTTTAAAAAAACTTTTATTCTATCGGATAACTATGATAGAATAAAATATAGTTGGTTTTACTTTATAATTTACATAAATGATATCATACTTTTTTTTGCAAATTGCTTTTCCTACTCAAGATTTGTGTTGAGGGCTTCCCTGGTGGCGCAGTGGTTGAGAGTCCGCCTGCCGATGCAAGGGACACGGGTTCGTGCCCCGGTCTGGGAAGATCCCACATGCCGCGGAGCGGCTGGGCCCGTGAGCCATGGCCGCTGGGCCTGCGTGTCCGGAGCCTGTGCTCTGCGACGGGAGAGGCCACAACAGTGAGAGGCCCGCATACCACAAAAAAAAAAAAAAAAAAAAAAAAAAGATTTGTGTTGAGATTTAACCATGTGATTATATATTACTAAGTCTACATTAGGTATTTTAGCTGATACAATAGAATATTGTAACTGATATTAATAGTAACTGATCAATTCTGATAGGCCTTTTAAAAATTACACACAATACTGCAAGCAATATCCTTGTATCATGTCTCTCTGTACACATGTGCTGGAGTTTCTCTAACCTATACACCTAAATTGCAGGATACGTGTTTTCAAATTGAGTAGATATTACCAAATTGCTCTCCAATGTTGACAGAACAACTTCACTCATACCAGTATTTCAGGTACACCACTTCCCGAAATCTTCACCAACACTTGGGTTTCTTGGACATTTTGGTTTTTGACAACCTGATGGATTTGATGTCATCCCCTGTAACTTCGTATTTCTGCTTACAAATACAGCTGAATTAATTTTTGCATGTATAACAACAATCATCTTTCTTTTTGCTTCTATTTATTATCTATTCATATCATTGTCCTTTGTGCTGATATTTTTCTTATTGCTTTGCAAAAGTCTGTAGATTCTAGATAGAAATCCTGAATATTAGATTTACAGAAAATTTTTCCCAGTTTGCCGCTTATATTTGTTTACTTTGTCTTGTCATAATATTTAAGTTTTTGGTTTTGATACAGCCAAATTTATCAAATTTTTTCCTTTTATGGGTGTTACTGGTGCCTAATAAATCCTTCTCTACCTTGATATTCTCCTGTATTTTGTTCTGATATTTGTTTTTCCTATCTGTCTTATGTTTTAAAATTTACTGGAGATAGCTTAGTCTCCTCCTTACCTCAGTCAACAAGATCACTATAGATCACCTGTATTAGTGGGAGTGAGGTGGATGCATCCTTGAAGCAGGTTCAGTAGAGTCTGCACTTTTCTTCATAATCTTACTGTAACACAAGAGATCAGAAAGCCTCAACGTTTAAGGAGCCCTAATTTTAAGGAGATACGGGTGAGATGTGGAGGCTAATCCTTAAATGATCTGAATATGAAACCCATCAAGGATGTGGTCCTATTGTGATAATCACATACTCCAAATGTGGTCTCAAATAAGCCATGAAGAAAATATGGCCACCTAGGAGGAACAGAAGCCGTATACATGGAGCCACATATACTTCTATTTGTGAGAAATGACTCTAGATTCATGCGTACACATATGCAACGAGGTAAGGCAGAAAATCTTCTATCTAACTGTGCTGGGTTACACAATGCCTACTATCCTGGGTGAGGTTATCTACGAAACAGATTCTCAGACAGGTATTTGTTTACTGGGAAGTGCTTCCAAAAACAAGAGTGAGGGAAATAGATCTAAGCAGAAGAAGAAGATGAACTGAGGGGGGCAGTTGAAATAAAGGCTTCAGTCAATCCCACACTGGAATGGCCCTTCAGATAATTCCCAAATTGAGAAAAAAGTCCAAGCCTTTGTATCAACCCATCCCTTACCCAAACCAACTAGTCCTTGGATGCAAGTGGCCTCTGGGGAAGGGGACTAACTTGGGCAAGTGATCTCTTTTAGCTAAGGGCAACACTCCTAGAAAGCAACTCAGCTATGAGTTATCAGTAGGCAACATGCCCAGCAGGCTGGGATATGATTATTTCCCTCTGGACAGAGACAGTAACATCCACTACACCCATAGCTTATCTTCTCTTATCATCTTACTTATTCCCTGATGAAGCCAACCAGCAAGTTGTGAGTTGACCTATGAAGAGGCCCATGTGACAAAAAACTTAGGACTCAGTCAATGGCCTATAAGGAATAGAAACCTGACAAAAACCAGTTGACTGAACTTGGAAGCAGATCCACCCACCACAGCTGAGCCCTGAGATGGCTGCAGTGCCAACCAACACCTTGACTGCAGCATTATAAGGAGCCCAGAGCCAGAAGAGTCAACCAAGTCATACATGGAACCCTGGCCTATGGTAACCATGAGATAAGAAATGCTGTTTTAGGGCTTCCCTGGTGGCGCAGTGGTTGAGAATCTGCCTGATAATGCAGGGGACACGGGTTCGAGCCCCGGTCTGGGAGGACCCCACATGCCGCAGAGCAACTAGGCCCGTGAGCCACAACTACTGAGCCTGCACGTCTGGAGCCTGTGCTCTGCAACAAGAAAGGCCGCGATAGTGAGAGGCCCGCGCACCGTGATGAAGAGTGGCCCCCGCTGGCCACAACTAGAGAAAGCCCTTGCACAGAAACCCAACACAGCATTAATTAATTAATTAATTAATTAATTAAATAAAATAAAATGACACTTAAAAAAAAAAAGAAATGCTGTTTTAAGTCACTGAATTTTAGGTAATTTGTAACACAGCAACAGAGAATTAATACAATCCCTCTAGCCTTGATACAGAACCAAAAGACCAAAGTCCTTTTGTCTAGTGGTATAGAATGTGGCCATGCTGCTGATCTATGGGAAAGGGAGGATTTGTTTCTCCCTATCTCCTCTCTCTTCATCCCATCCCACACCTGAATTAGAAAAAGGATATGGTTATTAATTATTAATAATCTTTATACAGGAGACACAGATACTACATGATTACACTTATATGAGGTATCTAAAGTAGTCACACTGATAGAAACATAAAGTGGTGGTTGCCAAGGCCTGAGGAGAGGGGGAATGGAGAGTTGTTGTTCAAGGGGTGGAGAAGTTTCAGTCGTGCAAAATGAAAAAGCTCTGGAGATATACTGTACAACAATGTGCATACAGTTAACAATACTGTACACATAAAACTTGTTAAGAGGGTAGATTTAGGTTGTGTGTTTACCACAATAAAAGTAAAATAAAGAAAATCTGGATCAAGTACATCAACACTAATGCTTCCAGTTAAAAGAAAATTATATAAGTTAGAGATTTTGATGTAAAAAATTACATCATTAAAAAATACTAAATTAAATTTACTTTTCATTCAACCCAAATAGAATGTACATTTTTCAAGTGCTTCTTGTGGGTTTTATTTCACATCATCCTATCACAAGACTACAGAGACTGAGGATATTCAGAAAGTGCATGAAAAAAGCAAGTCTTTAAGAAGAGTTTGAGGGCTTCCCTGGTGGCGCAGTGGTTGGGAATCCGCCTGCCGATGCAGGGGACACGGGTTCGTGCCCCGGTCCGGGAGGATCCCACATGCCGCAGAGCGGCTGGGCCCGTGAGCCATGGCCGCTGAGCCTGCACGTCTGGAGCCTGTGCTCCACAACAGGAGAGGCCGCAGCAGTGAGAAGCCCGCGTACCGCAAAAAAAAAAAAAGAAGAGTTTGAGTGATAGACTAGAGCTCGCTAAATCTGCCACAAAGCAACAGGTTTCTACAGTATAGCCATGGGCATAAAAATCATGTAATGACAGAGACATTTAGATTATGTGGGGCTTCCCTGGTGGCGCAGTGGTTAAGAATCCACCTGCCAACACAGGGGACACAGGTTCGAGCCCTGATCCGGGAAGATCCCACATGCCGCAAAGCAACTAAGCCTGTGCGCCAAAACTACTGAGCCCGCGTGCCACAACTACTGAAGCCCCTGCGCCTAGAGCCCGTGCTCCGCAACAAGAGAAGCCACCGCAATGAGAAGACCGCGCACAACGAAGAGTAGCCCCCACTTGCTGCAACTAGAGAAAGCCCACGCGCAACAACGAAGACCCAATGCAGCCAAAAATAAATAAGTAAAAATAAATAACTTTATAAAAAATAATAAAAAATAAAGATTATGTGGGCACCTCAACCCTACAGCTTACCTTGTTCTGTGCATTAGGTAGATGAGTAAAACATAGGCCCTTTTATAGAAGGTATTAGTTAAGTCATGGAGTCTGATGTGATTTCTTAATTTAATTTTCAAATGATTTCACTTTTAGTGCAATCCAAACAGATGACTGGAATTGGGTATTACTGAGGCATTATTTCCCAACTGCATCATATCACATGTAACAAGAGCAGTAAGACAAATTCATAAATGGCTAAAAGTTAAGACTCTAGGTGCTACAGTACTTCAGAAAGGGAAGAATTTGCTTGGGGATGAAGAGCAATAACTTCATGAAAGAAGGGAAATTTGAAATGGACCTCATCTCAAGTGGCAAAAGAAACAGAACACACATTCCAGACCCTTGGCACGGGAAATGGGTCGAGTATTTGAGTTGAATGAATGACGAGATACATTTCAGAAAGAGGGGGACTATATGAGCATAAGAGGGAAGCTACTAGTAATTGTTAATCAACATACAATAGACAAGACTGGGTCCCTGAATGCTAGTTAAGTACGTCTGCTTTAATTACTTTTTTGTTTGTTTGTTTTTTTGGCGGCACCACACAGCTTGTGGGATCTCAGTTCCCCAACCAGGAATTGAACCTGTGCCACGGCAGTGAAGTCTTAACCACTATACCACCAGGAAACTCCCCTTAATTACTTATTAATCAATGTTTCCCAAAGAATGTTTGTCTTTGGCCATAGGTGGGCCAAAGGATCCTCATGATGAGGATGAGCTTCAGACTGAAAACAAAATGCAAAATCGTTTACTCAGTTCTTACCGATGAAAAACACACAGTTCAAAGACTATAATTTTTTACACAGAAGCCTGAGCTTAATAGTAACACAATAAGTTAGGAATAGTAACTAAAATTAACCATTAAAATATTAGAGCATTAATTTAATTCAAAATTCTGTCCTATCTAATGTCCAGCTGCCACACACACCCTTCTACAACAGTGCACAGCCATTACAATGCACGAATGAATTTATATGTAGGACTTGCAACTTTAAAGAAGGATGTGTAAGCAGTGCTGACCTGTTTGCCAAGATTTCCAGTTATTGCTTCCTACACCTTTAATTGTAAGTTCTCAGTTTAGTTTCATCATTAACAGTATATTATACTGTTTTTCAATTAACCTATTCTATGCAAGGAGGTATTTTGATTCAACATTATTATTTGCCTCCATCTTCTTTTTACATGAACCTTAATCTTGATAAGTATACTTTAAAGACGTGTATGTTATGATCAAGTATAAATTAACTCTAATCCCACCAACAAAGAATATATAATCCCTTACAAAATTAGTTTGTGACACTTCATTCGTACTTATTTATTTTATTTGCAATATACTATCAAGGTAAAAAAAACTCTTGATTATTTCCTAAATTTATAAAGTACTGTTTATAAGGTAAAATCACACATAAGCTTAGGCTTCAACCTATTATTTCCTTCCTCTCAATTCGTTGTTGTCGCCAAGCTCTTTTCTGACTGGAAAATAGTATGGGTAAGGAAAACAAGCCCTGAAGTGCTTGTTGTTCCTAAGATATTGTCCGACCCATAAAAGAACCAATGCAATAAATGAGCTGAGCTTCGTGAAGACTAACATGGCAGTTGTATCCAGGACAAATATCTAGGATGAAGTGCAGGCCGACACAAAAGATGTTCAACTAGTAACAAGAACTTGACCTAAGGTGGTGGAAAGCAAGAGTCAAAAGAAAAGATGAGGATCACTGACTAGACATGTGGGAGGTATTAGATGTAATGATAATGAAATCAGGACAGGACTGTTAGCAAAAATAAACAAAACAGAAATAATTTGAAGACTGCAAGGTTATTGCTATATCTGTTGGGAACAAAGAGAAGTAAAGTTAATTTTCAGCATTTTAGGTTATTATAACAAGATCTAAAAGTAGATATGAGTCTTTTCAGAAACTTAGAGATAATCAAACATGAAAACAGAATGAAAAGTGGGTAGACTTTAGCTTAACTTCTGATTTACCTTTGCATTTGATACGTTTAATCATAAAAATCATAAATAAAAATTAAGACACTGTGATACCAGTTCAAGGATAGACAAGCCAACTAAGGAAACCTAGAAAGGTCAGAAACAGATCAACACATACCTGGAATGTAGTTTTACAACATAACCAACACTGCATATCAGTGGTGAAAGGATGGACTTGTAAATAAATGATGCAGTCAACAGTTATATATTAGGGGGAATCAAAGGGTAAAGTTGAACTCCAACTCATACCATACATCAACCAATTTCAGTGAATTCAACACATTTGTGAAAGGCAAAACCATAATAACTTTTAGAAGACAGTATACAATAGTAGCTTTCTGATGGCAGGGAAGAAACTAAGACACAAAAAGTAAAATGCATACAGGAAAGAACTAAAAAATTAAACTGCATTAAAATTAAGCACCTTGTTCATCCAAAGACACCATGGAAAAAGTGAACTGACAAGGATACAAATCAATAACCTTACTGAAAAACAGGAAAGACCAGAATAAGCATTTCACAGAGGAAGTGTCAATGGTCAAACACATGTTACAATACGCAATTGCATTGGTAACTAAGGCAACACACATTAAGTCCATAATGACATATCATTTTACACCAGATCAAAAACTTTGGGAAAACAAACTTTGAAGAACTCTGATAATATCAAATGTTAAAGAGAATATGGAACAAATGGAATCCTTGTCCTTGCCAAAAGGAGTATAAATAGATGCAACATTTTGGAAGACAATTTGGCATTATCTACTCAAAGTGGTGTGCATATACCTTTAACTTAATGCCACCCCTAGGTATACACCCAAGAAACTTTTTTTTTTTTTAATTTTTATTTTTTGCCGTACGCAGGCCTCTCACTGTTGTGGCCTCTCCCGTTGCCGAGCACAGGCTCCGGATGCGCAAGCTCAGAGACCATGACTCACGGGCCCAGCCGCTCCGCGGCATGTGGGATCTTCCCGGACCAGGCCACGAACCCGTGTCCCCTGCATCGGCAGGTGGACTCTCAACCACTGCGCCACCAGGGAAGCCCCCAAGAAACTTTTGTAGTATCTCTGCAACAAGAAACAAGGATAGCCACATTCTCTGTAATAGCAAAAACAGAGCAAAATAGGGGAATTCCCTGGTGGTCCAGTGGTTAGGACTCTGTGCTTTCACTGCCCTGGGCCCAGGTTCAATCCCTGATTGGGGAACTAAGATCCTGCAAGCCAGGAGGCATGGCCAAAAAAACCCAAAAGAACAAAAAACAAACAAACAAAAACACCAAGCAAAAACAAAACAAAACAACAACAAAAAAAGCAAAACAAACAAAAGAACCCCTCCCAAAATAGAGAAATAATGCAATGAGAATCAAGAGTAATTTATCTAATGAAATACTAAACAGTGAAAACAGAAGAAATATAACTGCACATAACAAAGACCAATTTCAAGAATATAATGATGAGCTAAAAGTCACAAAAGAATGCATACATTATAATTTCACATATATTCAGTTCAAAAACGTGGAATATGTTGTTTAGGAATACAAACTTGATGAAATTATGAAGAAAAGCAATGGTAAACAAAGAATTGGGAATATGAAAAAAGGATGGGGTAGGAGGGGAATATAGGAGATGTAACAAGTAGTAATGAAGTTCTTTTTCTTTTTTAATATTGATTGATAGATTGATTGGCCACACCACACAGCTTGTGGGATCTTAGTTCCCCACCAGGGATTGAATCCGGACCCTCGGCAGTGAGAACACGGAGTCCTAACCACTGACTGGACCACCTGGGAATTCCTAAAGTTCTTTTGCTTAAAATAGGTGGCCAGGTACAGGGATGTATCATGTATTCTGATTTTTTAGATGCTACGTTTCATACACAGGTTTTATCACCTCGATATTTGATTTTAAAAAGGGAAACCAAGTAACTTAAATATCACACATTTGGTCAATTCATCTACACCATGTCCTCTTCTAAGCCAGATGGGTGGCTGCTATCTTTGGCTCCTTGCTAGACTTAAAACGGACTTGTGGACAGACGGTATACAATAAAAGGGAAAATTTTCCTACTGGCCCTATAAGTAATAAACAAGGAGATAAAGACCAATTAAAACAAGAAAGGTAGATGTTTAATATAAAATATGATCCTTCTTTAAAAAAAACTGGGAAACAAAAATTTAAGTCATTCTTTATTCATATAGCACAGTATGAGAAGATACAAGAAACTTCAATGCCTAGCTTAGTCAAAGATGGCAAACCAAAAGGTAAAACGGAGGAAACTTAGCTTTAAAAAAAAACAGAACAGAACTTTATAATGAGAAATTTTACCATCAGTGAAAAGAAATAGACTGTTACCATACTAACAACCAGTTTAACACAGAATATCTAGTAAAAAACAGCTGTATTTACTGAAGGAAAAAGCAAGGGGATGACACCATTTCTGCTGAGAAATAAGAGACTACTGGATACTACCACTAAAAAATGAGGCCAATGAAAACAAGCAATTCAAATACCCAAATCACACAATTTCTAAAAACATTTATGACGTGTATAAAAATGCAAAAGAAGGGCTTCCCTGGTGGTGCAGTGGTTGAGAGTCCGCCTGCTGATGCAGGGGACACGGGTTTGTGCCCCGGTCCGGGAAGATCCCACGTGCCGCGGAGCGGCTGGGCCCGTGAGCCATGGCCGCTGAGCCTGCGCGTCCGGAGCCTGTGCTCCACAACGGGAGAGGCCACAACAGAGAGAGGCCCGCGCAGCGCGCAAAAAAAAAAAAAAAAAAAAAAAAGCAAAAGAATAGGATGACTTTTTAAATGAACTTACCCTGAAATAAGTGAAGTTACAGCTGTTGAATAAATGTCACTCAAAAGCAGTCTCTTGGCTTTTTCTTACACAGCGGGCAACTTTCCTTTTGAATTCTCCATTTCTGTCTTCCCTCCATTCTTTCTGTAAGTACAAAAGTAACAGCAACTGATTTTATGTAAACTCCTCTTACAATCTCAAATACTAACTTTAATTTTGAATGTAATGCTTTGGTAATGTGAATACTTTTAAAATGTTAAAAAGTTGACAAGGTAGAAAAGTAGTCAAGAAACACTTTTGCAAGGCACTCTGCTAAGATACATGCAAATGACCTCTACAGGCAAAAGTCTCTTTAAAAAAGGAAAAGGCCCTGAAGATCATTAGCAGTTTTGTATTATGCTAAAAAGAAAGCTACGACTTACAAATAAGATATCCAGGCTATCTGAAGGATCACCAACTCTCCCTACTGGGTAGCAACCAGAAAATAAAGTAGACATAACAGTGCCTCCAATATCAAGTATATGGGTGTAATGCATCATACTGAGGTGATACTGAGTACTATTTCTAGTGGGGGCGGGGGGATGAGGGGGTGGGACACATGACAGTGACAATATCACTATCACTGCCTGGCCCATAAAAATGGAACACAAAACAGCACCAGCATAGTTTCACAGGAGAATAGAGCTGATTTTACTTAGCATGTAAATACCAGGAAATTCTCACAAAAATGCCCAGCCCTTTTTTCCCCCTGCTATATCATCCATTTAGGGACAGCAAAGACTACAGAAATCTTCAATACTTGCCTGTGCAGAGGAAGAGATTTGAACAACAATTTTTGCCCTCAAAGCAAGGCACCCCAGAAAGCCAATCATTATAATAAATTATGAGATAAACTATAATGCTAACATCTACAGAGATCTGGAGATGTTTGATGAAATATTTATGGATAAAATGTTATTGTCTGTAATTACCTCATTACCATATTTAAGAAATTTTAAGGAGAAAGGGTCAATTCCAGAAAAGAAGGAAGGTCAATCTCAAGAAAAGAAAGAAAAAAAAATCATCTAAAAAGAGCACTTAGCAGAGAGAAGTAAGACTGAGAGCAGGGAGATGAGATAGAAAGCTATTACAATAATGTAGGTAAGAAGTTAAAAGGAATCAAATCAATGGCAGAGGGGTGGAAAGGAATTTAGATATATAATTTGACTGACATTCTCTGGTGACACACAAGACTGGGCAAGGATGACTTCTAGGTAGAAGATAGATTGGTAGATGATGGTTCAAAGCAGGAGCTAGCTAATAACAGAGTCGCCATTTGTTGAATCCACTATGCCACACACTGTGGATGACCAGATGGGTGGTGTTATCATCTGCATTTTACATGTGAAGAACCTACGGAATCAATAGACCAAAAAGCACATATGTTTATCTCTTAGCTCTCCTAAGATCCTATTAAAATGATCATACCGGAATTATTTTTTTAAGGTATAAATCCTCACTGTCAAAGAAAATGGCATTAAAATCATCTAATCACGGGGAGAAATTTCTTCTGGAAGACCAAAAGTAGATGGAAGAACAATGAAACGTACATTAGAGGAGAGAAAGTAATAGCCTACAGGAGTCTCAATGGAACCCCAGCAAAGGAGGGAAAAGGACCTATTGAACAGAACTCTGAAGTTAAAGTTTGGAAATGACAGCTCTGAGAAGTCAGTAAGAAGTGGGGGTGAGGTGCATGCCACAGCTAAAGAAGACCCAGTGCAGTCAAATAAATAAATAAATAAACATTTAAAAAAAAAAAAAAAAAAAAGATGTGGGGCTGAGGGACTTCCCTGGTGGTCCAGTGGTTAAGACTTCACGCTCTCAATGCAGGGGGCTCAGGTTAGATCCCTGGTCATGAAACTAGATCCTGCATGCTGCAACTAAGAGCCCGCATGCCACAACTAAAGATCCCGCATGCTGAAACTTAAGATCTCACATACCGCAACTAAGACCTGGAGCAGCCAAACAAATAAATAAATGAAGTGGGGCTGAAAAGAGATTGACAGAAAGTCTATATGACTCAATAGCTTGGCCCTTCCTCCTACCTACACCCAAAATTAATACCTTCCTAAAGTAATAACGATGATATATAGATTTTATATAAATATACTGAAGACCACTAGAATTAGAGCTGCTAGTGTGGGTATTGGTACTGAAAGTAATTACTTCTTCACTTTGGCATTTAAATGGTACCCCTCTTCCTCCAACTCACTTAGTTTATTTTTTTTTTCACTCTTAGTTTAACATCTGGCTTATTACTCACACACTCTTGAGTGAAACCAATTCTGCACACGTGCGCCCCTTATGTTGTTTGGACTGATACTTGACTTATTAGAAGTTAGAATGGTTTTCTGCCAGTGTTTACTTCAATTCAATTACTAAATTCAAAAATTCAAAGCCAGAGATTTGAAAGGGGGTTATTATATGTAGTGTTTTTCTACATGTAAGATTTCACCCAAGTTTTTATGTAGGTTTGAAATAACAAGGAAAAAAGGTGAATTTAATCTCCCAGCTTTCACATATACTAACAAAGTTTCCAAGAATAAGAATTAGAACAAAAGGATTGTTAAAGAAGGATAGACGGCTGAGGAACTAGGACTATTCTAGATTAAAGGAGATTAATAAAACATGAATACAGGACTTCTGTGGCGGTCCAGTGGTTAAGACTGCACGCTTCCACTGCAGGGGGCATGGGTTTGATCCCTGGTCAGGGAACTAAGATCCCACATGCCGTGGAGTGCAGTGCAGCCAAAAAAAATTAACA
This sequence comes from Aethalodelphis obliquidens, assembly GCF_003676395.1. Classification (NCBI taxonomy): domain Eukaryota; kingdom Metazoa; phylum Chordata; class Mammalia; order Artiodactyla; family Delphinidae; genus Aethalodelphis; species Aethalodelphis obliquidens. The sequence goes on from NW_020837982.1 coordinate 8,255,945, forward strand.
AATAAATAAAATAATTTTTAAAAAAAAGAAAAGGAGAAGGAAGAGAAGACCAAAAAAAAGAAAATAAAAACAATAATGTAAAAATGAGAAACCTACAGTAAAATGGTAAGAAATACCAACCTTTACAAAATAAAAAATAAATAAATAAGTAAAAAATAAAACGAATACAAAATGTAACGTGAGGACTTCCCTGGTGACGCACTGGTTAAGAAACCACCTGCCAATGCAGGGGACATGGGTTCAAGCCCTGGTTCAGGAGATCCCACATGCCGTAGAGCAACTAAGCCCATGTGCCACAACTACTGACGCCCACACGCCTAGAGCCTGTGCTCCTCAACAAGAGATGCCACCACAATGAGAAGCCCGAGCACTACAATGAAGAACAGCCCCCACTCAACACAACTAGAGAAAGCCCTCATGGAGCAACGAAGACCCAACACAGCCAAAATTAATTAATTTTTCAAAAGCAATGTGGGTTCCTAAAATTCTGGATTCTGCCGCCCCACCCATTTCGTTCTTAGGAGATACACGCTGAAGTATTTAAGTATATACTTAAACATAAAGATCTGTAAAGTATTCTCAGTTTAGCAAATAATAATAATGATAATAACAACGTTGTAAAATGTCCACATTTGTGAACCTGTATGTGTAGGGTATAGGGGTGTTTAAGGGTGTTTATAACTAATGCAACATTTTGTAGGTCTGAAAGTTTTAAAAATAAAAGCTTGGGAATAATAATATGGACCTACTAGGGACCTGATAATAAGTTCTCATAGGTATGACAGCTGTTTTATAGTTATATAGGATAGTGTCCTTATTCCTTTTTTTTTTTTAATTTATTTTTTTGGGGGGTGCTGCGTTGGGTCTTTGTTGCTGCTCGCAGGCTTTCTCTAGTTGCGACGAGCACGGGCTACTCTTCATTGTGGTGCGCGGGCTTCTCACTGAGGTGGCTTCTCTTGTTGTGGAGCACGGGCTCTAGGCGCGCAGGCTTCAGTAGTTGTGGCTCGTGGGCTGTAGAGCACAGGCCCAGTGGTTGTGGCACATGGGCTTAGCTGGTCCACAGCATGTAGGATCTTCCTGGACCAGGGATCGAACCCATGTCCCCTGCATTGGCAGGAGGATTCTTAACCACTGCACCAACAGGGAATCCCCTAGTGTCCTTATTCTTAAAAGATGCAGGTACAAATATTTAGGGGTAAAGCTTAGTTACGTCTTACTTATCTTTGTACAGATTCATGAAAAAATTAAATGAATAAAAACATATATCATACACATCCACACATATATACTTATAAAGTTACTATAGTTCTAATCAAGTTTAATTAAACGGGAGGGGAGATGTGTGCATGTGACCACCTTACCGCAGCGTCAACATTAGCAGGTGAGTCTCCATTAGGGTCTGCCAGCATAGAAATGACACTAATCATGATGGTTTCCACGGTGTGAATAGGCAGCCAGCGTTCCTCGGGCTTTTCATAACCATATTTATCTTCCCCGGGCTCATGAAGAATAGAAATGCATACATCACCATTTTTATCAACTGCAAAATTAAAGAATAAGATTACTGTTTTAAATATTTAAAATAATTTGGCTATACATAAAATACATATTATAATAAACATGGTCCCAATTCCCACGGCATCTGTATAAAATTCAATACCACTGTACCACTGAAAAGATACAGAAGTTAATTTCCAAAATGGAACCTGTTAACCTTTTAGGAAGACCGAAGATTTTACCAAGTAGGATCCACCTGACAAACCCAAAAGGAATGTAAGCTACCTTTTTCATTTGTGCAAAATTTCAAGACACATAGTATGTAGATGGTGCCTAGCATTTACATGTAATAAATACAATGAAATGAAGAAATGGCATCTGTTGAATCTGTTCTTCATTTGCAGAAAGTATATGGTCTAAACACCAGAATTGAGTTTCTGGATAATGAATTCCTAGTTTCCCCACTAACTTATTGATTGAAATTGTTAATAGTCAAAGGTCTAGAGACTTTCCTAAGAAAAAAATAAAAGGTAACATGATAATATACTTTTAAAATCACATAAAGGCAAAATTATATTTTCAGGGAAAAAGTATACTCAAATCCACAAAAGGAACATGTTATATTGCTAGTGAAAATTCATCAACGTAAGTGATATTCATTAGGCCCCTAATCTATAAAACGGTTTTAAAATCCAAGCCACAAATTAATTGTTGATCAAAAGGGGTAGAGGAGTCCTAATCCACATTTACATCACACAAATATTTCCTATTAGGGAACTATCAAAATCATAACATTCATTAATCTTCTACAGTGAAATTTTCCCTATTGCAAAAAGCATACTTATTGGAGAAATGTTAGAAAAGACAGAAAAGTATAAAATTTTGGTGAAAAACTTTTTAACCAAATTTCCAAATCCTATAAACAACCAATGACACTATTTATGTATATTTCATCCCTGACTTCCTACCTAAAGTCCAACAAATTTATGATAGGTATAATGTTAAAGCCTACTTTTCACCTCCTAACTCAAGCACTCCCCTGCTATTATTAACTCTGGGTAACCAGAGTCAAAGTTCGTGTGCACTGTGGCTCTACGATAAATGCTTCTTGAACGCGTGCCGTGTGCCAGGCACCCACCACCTGACATGGAGTTCAACAGTGAATGCAACATTCAAGACTCATGCCTTCAATGTCTTGTATATGAGCTGTTCTGCAATTAAGGTTCCTTTTCCCAACTCACCTACACCTCCTAGTAAAATCTCTTAACTAAAATGAAATAACTAACTAGATCAAGAATAACAACAGCAAAACTTGTGACAGCACTATAAAGTTGAACAGAAAATGCTTACACAGTATTAAGATATTTTCCTCACTTACACTTAAAATTTTTTCTTTGGAAGTCATTTTCTTTGAGAACATTTAACATCAAATGTTTGTACAGAATTCTATCAGAGAGAATCTATTTGAGACCCATTTTCCTTTTATAAAAATTATCGTAATTTAGCACCTTTAAAATTTTTTAACCTTGTGTCATTTCATTTTAAACATACAGTTTAGTTTCTTAGAAAGAGGTTTTTACGCTTAATGCCTATTACCAAATTACACTTTAAAAATGCAAGATATGAGCTGATAATTCTGAGTGACAAGGCAATAAAACTAAGATTTTTCTTTATTGAAAAAATTTTTAATTTCACAACTGAAATCTAGTTTAAAATACTTTTAGGGGCTAAATTTTTCCATGTACAGAAACTTTATGTATTTCCTCTTTAGTCAAACGTCTGTTCATGTCCTTTACCGATTTATGTACTCAATGTTTAGTTTTCTTCTTGCCAAACTGCTTCTTAATTTTCCTTGTTTAATTTTTGCCTGTTATTTTTTTTCTTTCATTTCAATACCCCAGTAATGTTTTTTAATGGCTGGCCTTATTATCTGACACAAGATTCATTTAAGAATCCCATACTGAATTTAGTTACCATTTCTCTTTCCTCTTTATAGTCTTCCAATATTTATTGCTTTTGAAACTAGAAACCCCTTGTTCCTAACACCCAGAAAATAATATTCACTATTTTTAAAAACCACTTGAAACTTTTTATTCCATTTAGAGTTTTAATTCACTTTGCTGTTTGGTGTGAAGAAAATTTCTAAATCCATTTCCCCATAAGTAGCTAGCCAACAGTCTCAGCATCAATGACTGAGAAGAAAACACAGCTCTTCTTCCATCTTGAAACTAAACTACCTGAACCATGCATACCCTTCAAGCTATCTCCCTTCTCTTGAAGCTGTGCTCTAAAATTAGGAAAATCTGATTTCCCCTCGTCTTCTCTATTTACACTTGGGTACTTTCTTTTTTGCCTTATGGGAAACTGTCTTCTGCTTCCAAACAGGATGCTATGACTATTCTCACAAAGTGACTGGGAGAACATATTCTCCTGGGTATTTTTGAAGTCAACCCTTCTGGGCCCAAAACAACTGATACCGTTGAGGACACCTTCCTGGACACATTTTCCTCTCTTACTTCCGTGGCACACTTCCTTTCCCTGGTTCTTGAAGCCATTCTCTCAATCACTTTCTTCTTTTCCTTTTCCTTGGTCTGACTTTTGATGTTATCCTAATCTCCAAAATTAATCCTCTTTTCCCTAAGTAAATTAAACCATTCATTATATCACAGTGTTACCCACCATCTCCCCCCCCCGCCAGCTTTATTAAGATATAATTGACAGAAAACGTTGTGTAAGTTTAAGGTATACCACATGATGATTTGATATCGTTACCTGTCATCTTGATGTCAGTAGCTTCCAAGGCCCTAAGCTCACTGCTGAGCCTTGACTAGTTTTCTTTAATTACCTAAGTGGTTATGGCAACTGCACCTCCAGAAAAACAAGCCTCAAATTGAGTGCATCTAAGTCATACAAATGACTTATATGACTTTACCATATAATAATTTTTAATAAAACAGCTTTTGAGATATAATTCATGCATTTGAAGTATACAATTTAATGGTTTCTAGTATGTTTAGAGTTGTATAACCATCACCACGATCAATTTTACAATATATTCACCACCACAGAAAGAAATGCCGTACCCATTAGCAATTGATAAAATCCTCTATCTCCTAGCTATTTTGTCTGGTTTTCCCTTCCAAACCTTCCCCCGTGAGTATAAACTTTCTAGACATAAATATAGTCATGATGAACCTACTATACAGCTTTAAAACTATTGAGTCCCCATGACTAAAGATACATATTCAAAATTCTATTTAAGAATCATATTCTCCATCATTCCCTGACTCCCTCTTCTATGCTACCAAACACCTTTATAACAACATCACTGTTGTCTCTGTTTCACCATTAAATTTATGTCCGTCTTTCCCTTACACATACCATAATATCCTTACAGAAAGACCATAACTCGATCATCTTTGTATCTCCAGCACCTAGCAGAAATTCAAATGCTGGTTTTTCCCCTCATTCCCACTGCAGACCACTCTCACTCCCCTTTCTAAGTCTAGCTCCTTCTGAACCTGCCATCCCTGGCCCATTGCCTCCTCGGGTATCCTTTCTTCACAAAGCATCCCTTCACTCAAATCACATCTTAATTACTTTACTCTCTAATGCCTTCTCCCTTATGGTCTGCAAACCAACAATCCCTTCAACCTTAAAAAACAAAGAAAATAAACACTCATTTCAGTTGCCCTCTTAAACTACGGAGGCCACTGCTATTGTTCCTCTTAACAGAGGTTCCATGTACTGCTTACATATATTCTCTCATGTAACTCTCACAGATAGAGAAACTAAGGTTCAAGAGGCTTTTACCTACAGTAATATAGCTAATTTGTGGTAGAGACAACATTCAGAAACTTCGTTACATTTTCCTTTGAAATAGGTGGAAAAAGATTGACTTACACATCAAATAATTCAAGAGAAGGCAGGAGAAACTGCCAAAAGGCTAGGAAGAAATGAAAGAAACGTCCAAGGCAGATGTGGTCAATTCGTGCCTCCATATATCTTGTAGGATTATCGCTAATGTGTTCTACCAGAAAGAAATTATTTTTCTCCCTTCTTCCTGGTGCAAAAATTAACTATGTCTTTTGTCATCACTGCTATCTTAGATGTGATGAAATATGGCGGCTTCCTTGGTTCCCAATAGTTTTCCATTTGCCAGTCTAGTCTCTCCTAAGTAAGACTCCTATGTTTTTCAAGTCACTGGGTGCTATTACACTTCCTTGAAACAAAGCCTTGGTTTATTCATGCATCTGTTACCCTCACTGATTTTTGCTTAAACTAATATATAAGGGTTTCTCTTCCTTGCAACTGAAAGTCTGGACTATGAGAAGTAGAATGAAGATCAGTGTAATTGTCTAAAAAGACAACTTTGATGACAAAATACTGATAGTCAAAATACTTAGGAAAGAAATTCTTGCAAGCTCTATCATACAAAACAAGGCCAAAAGTTCAGGGAGACTGTGTATACACATAGTTTATCTGGCCTAACCTTTGGCTCACAAAGTGAATTTTAAATGGTAGTACATCTTTGGGTAAAAAAGTCAATGTCACCATTTTATGCACTGCAGTACTGGATACTTTTGAAGGTTTAAACACACAGTATTGTATCTCATTTGATCCTATCAATCACCTTATGATGTAGGTAAGACATTCCTTTTTGACAGCTAAGAACATACATTAAAAGTTAAGCGTTGTCCATAGTCTAGGAGCTAAGATGAGAAAATAGAAATTAAAAATCCAGGTTTAATTACTTCTAAGCTCTTTGTAATAGCCAATGAGTCACCTAATACCTTGGAAATTATCTCCTCAATTATAAGAGCTCTATTAATGTTGAATATCACCCACCAACCCTGCCTCCAGTTAGGAACATCATGAGTCTCAAAACGAGCTGAAAACTAAGTAAGTAAATAAATAAATAAATGAAGATTTTTTTCCCCATGTGATCTCTGTCAATTCTTCTCTTCTAAGGAATCTAAATCCAAGCCCATGTGCATAACAAACACAACAAACTTAGTACAAAAATTCCAACGCAATTTCATTGAGAACTACATCTTCCTTATTGACCTTGAAAACTTCAGGGACAGGCCATCATACTTGCAAATGTAAAAGTAAAACTAGATAAACTTACCATTTGGGTGCCAGATTTCTGTAATGAATTTCATTTTAGGAGGCCGAAGGGGATAATCTTTTGGGAAAGTGAGATGAGCCTTAAAAACACCACCTTCACTGGAAATACAAAAACAAAAACAAGTTCTTGCCTATAAGTTCCTGCTTATAAATAAGAAAATTATTAAAACAAACATAAAACAAGATGCTAGTGCTAACATTATAAACAAAATAAATAATCTGGATTTCAAGCAGTTTACTTTACTCAAATATCCAGTTTAATAAACTGTCATACCTACCACCTTATTAAACTCTCAAAAAACAGTAAAATGAAAGAAACAGCTTTAAAAAAAGGCATCCAGATCAGATTACACGACTGCTGTGCTACAAACCTTTTAATCTCTTCCCACTGCACTTAAAACAAAATTTAAAAGTTAAGTTTAACATTGCCTATCAGGGTCAAGTTGCCAATTTCTCTACGTTGATCTCAATCTTCCACTCTTCTCTCTAGTTCCAGCCAGTCTTCTTTCTGTTCTTCAAACACAACAAGCTTTTTCTCATCTGAGAGCTTATGTATTTTCTTATTCCCTCTCTGGGAACAGTTGTGCTGACCTTCAATCCATCCATCCATTTATTCATCTTATCATTTAACAAATATTTATTCAGTCTTTACGTGTCAGACACTGGGAGTACAGCAGTGAACAAAGCATAAAGTCTCTCAAGGAGTTTATAATTGGTGACTTTCCAAAGTAGGGCTGTGCAACAGAACTTTCACACACTAGAGGTGGTTTATAGTTATGCTGGCCAATATGTTAGCCACCAACCACTTGTATCAATAATATGGCGAGGGCTTCCCTGGTGGCGCAGTGGTTGAGAGTCCGCCTGCCAGTGCAGGGGACACGGGTTCGTGCCCCAGTCTGGGAAGATCCCACATGTCGCGGAGCGGCTGGGCCCGTGAGCCATGGCCGCTGAGCCTGCGCGTCCGGAGCCTGTGCTCTGCAACGGGAGAGGTCACAACAGTGAGAGGCCCACGTACCACACACACACAAAAAAATATATATATATATATGGCTAGTACAACTGAGGAACGGAATTTTTAATCTTGTTTAATTCTAATAGGCACATGTGGCTGTGACTGTTGTGTTAAGGCACTGCAGAGCACTGTCATTTGCTTAGGAACTGTTCCTGAACAACTGTCAAAACAACGTAAGTCATTGTTAAAGAAAACCAATGAAAAAAAGTCAGCCTTATGGGGCAAAAACGACAAAGCCCCTGACTTGTGTCCTTGGTACTAGCTGTTTCCTCTGTTTGAAACACTGTTCTCCCTTTGTCATATTCAGAACTCAGCTTAAATGTTACCTCTTGAGAATGATTTTACTTGACTACCCAATCTTAACTAGCCACTGTGTCCCTCTATCACATGGACCTCTTTTCATTTCTTTATTGCAAAAGCAATTCACACCTCTGATTCTCTTATTGTAAGATGTACACCCCATCAGAGCAGGGTCATCTGACTGTGTTTGTTTCAGATCATCGAGAAATGGAATCCTCAGCTCATTAAATGGTTTTCATTCATTAAACAAATAGATAATGATTATCTACCTATGGGAGGCACTGTTGTATGTAAAAGAATACAACAGGGACCAAAACATTAGAGATCACTGATTTATGGCACTTACCATTCTAGAGTCAGAGGAAAGTATCAAGAAAAATACCGGTAATAAATACTGGAATGATATGAGCAATCTATTGTTAAAATTTTTTTTTAATCTATAGAATAAGCCCATTTGCCTTTACAAAGAAAAAGTGAGGGTATGTTTATATACAAATAGAAAAATGTCTGGAAACATGACACCAATATATAATAATAATGGTTAATTAACTCTGAAGCACAAGATTATGAGATTTTTTTACTTTCTGCTTTGTACATTTTGATATACCATGAATTTTTAACCACAAGCAAGTATTAATTCTTATTGCCTTTTTCTAATCATAAAAGCAAGATGAGGGGAGTTAAACAAAGAAAGGTAGATCATTAACACCAAACACTTCTGAATACTTAGGAAAGGCCACTAGATTCCGAGTATAAAAAGTAACCTCGACTTTAAAAACCTCGAAACAGAGTAACTGAGAAATTAGAAGAAAGAAAATAAGGGTAGTAAAGGGCTTACCACGAAAAAGAAAGAATATCCTTTCCTTTTGCACAGGAAGAAAACAGACTGAATGTAGTACAGATATCCAGGGGTAAAAAGGAAGAAAGCTGACACATTTTATGCCTGCCTTATGGTCTTAATTTTCATAATTTATGAGACTATCTATTGAAGGGAAAAAACATGAAGACTTGAGGGAATGGAGACTAGAACAGCAGTTGTAAAGAGCGCATTACACTGTTAAGAGATAAGTCTACCTTCTCGGACTATGTTACCCCAACTGGATAAATTAGTGCCAAAACTGGCCTTAGGAAATATTAATTCTATGAACTAGTTTTTCAAACTGGGGCTGCAAAGCTAAGTAAGTGAGTCACTAACGAGTTTTCTTTATAAACAAATAAAAATAGAATAAAAAGGGCTTCCCTGGTGGCGCAGTGGTTGAGAGTCCGCCTGCTGATGCAGGGGACAAGGGTTCGTGCCCTGTTCCGGGAAGATCCCACATGCCGCAGAGCGGCTGGGCCCGTGAGCCATGGCCGCTGAGCCTATGCATCCGGAGCCTGTGCTCCGCAATGGGAGAGGCCGCAACAGTGAGAGGCCCGCGTACCGCAAAAAACAAAAACAAAAAGAAAAACAAAAACACTTTGAAAGCCACAAATACAGAAAACAGCCAAGAATCTATGTAAAACAACATCAAAACAGCTACCACAAAGCCCATGTACTTTATCCCACTGGTAAGACTATTCCCTGATACTAAGTTAGCTTTCCTGGGTCCCTGAGTTCTAACTGATATCAGATCTACTTAAAAGCTTTATATTAGGGGCTTCCCTGGTGGCGCAGTGGTTAAGAATCCACCTGCCAATGCAGGGGACATGGGTTCGAGCCCTGGTCCGGGAAGATCCCACATGCAGAACAACTAAGCCTGTGAGCCACAACTACTGAGCCCACACACCACAACTACTGAAGCCTGCGTTCCTAGAACCCGTGCTCCACAAGAGAAGCCACTGCAATGAGAAGCCCGCACACCACAACGAAGAGTAGCCTCCACTCACTGCAACTAGAGAAAGCCTGCGCAACAAAGACCTAACACAGCCAAAAATAAATAAGTAAAATAAATTTTTTTTAAAAAAAAGCTTTATATTAGCTGATTGGAATCCCTATCATGAAAAATTGCCTTAGTCTATTGAATTATTTTCAATCTTTAAATTTTAATAGGACTATCCTTAAAAGTTTAAAGTACACAATTTTAACTCTGTCTGCAATGTCCTCACCCATTCTAAACTAATCATGCAGTTCCTTACAGTTTTTCTCCTACAGGTGGAATCTTTAACTTCTCTAATACCTGTGAAAATCCTACTTGTTATTTTTAAAAGCCTAGTTCAGTAGTCCCAACTTGTGGGCACAAACTTCTAGTGAACAGTGAACGGCCAAGTTAGCAAAAAACTCAGAACACTCAAAGAGTACAAAACATAGTAAACTAAATATTAAAATGTCACATATTCACTATTTTTCAAATATATAAAGATCTACTATGATGAACAAAATGGCAGTTTATGAAAAGCATCAATGAATTAAAAATACCTTCCCTCCCATTATACATTCTCTTCACAGGTATTAATAGTATAATTACTAGCATGATGTTAAAAAGAGGTATGAAACCAATAGTTTCACATTTGAAAAGGTTGAGAAATCTAGGCCTAGTTCAAGTTTCTTCTATTAGACTTCCCTGTTTTTGTATTAAAATTATAAAAATCTTACAAGTATCAGATCCTATCATTCTACTTTGTCAGATCCTATCATTCTGCCATATTTACTTATTTAAATGATATACCATGTGCTGCCATCTGAAATTTTGCTCAACACTGTTCTTTTATATATTCCTGATAATATCTGTCTCCTGTTTATTCATTTTTACCTGCCACAATTTTTCTATTACAATCAAAATGTTTGCTTCCGATTTCTTTTGCTATTACCAACAACAGAATGTTGAACATTCTGAACTCTTTCTAGGCATTGGGTTTTACCCTAGAAATGAAACAAGACAAAGTTTAAATAACTGTTTAAAGTCACACAGATAACAGTGATAGCCTCAGGGAGCTAAACAAAGACAGTCTCCAAAACTCACGTTCTTAAGCACTAAATGATAAGTGGCACGGCACTGCCATTGATCAATCAATTTCTAAGCCATGCAGGCAGGTTCATTCCCTCCAAAATTTCATTACAGAATATATGGCTTGCGCCTCTAAGTTTTAAACAGAACTGTGGAAGAATTTTGTTAGTGTAAAAGAATATTAATCAGAGAGTTTAGTTAGCCACCTCTTCATTTTCTATACCCACTCAAGATAAGGCAATAATACTACAAAATACATATAATCTTAAGATTCTCCAAATTCTTCACATCATTGGCAGAGGTAGGAAACAAAATTAAGCATACTTCTTGAGCACACTAGCCATTAGTGATGAAAAAAAGAATAAGAGATACAGGAAAGGTACACATTCACCATTCCCTCATACAAATTTATAAGATTTATGATTACATGGTGCTACCCATGTCTCCTAAAGTTTCTGTAAAAACCTACTGCCATCCTACCTGACATTTTTCTTGCCGAGGATATGGGCAGCTAGCCACACTACTTGATAATCATTAGTCTGAAAATAGCAGGCATGTCACACCAGTTTCAGAATGTTTTTCGTAGAGAAAGCCTCAAGACGGGGCTTCGCTGGTGGTACAGCAGTTAGGAATCTGCCTGCCAATGCAGGGGACACGGGTGCAAGCCCTGGTCCGAGAAGATCCCACATGCCACAAAGCAACTAAGCCCGTGCACCACAACTATTGAGCCTGTGCTCTAGAGCCCACGAGCCACAATTACTGAGCCCGTGTGCCACAACTACTGAAGCTGGCGCGCCAAGAGCCCATGCTCCAAAACAAGAGAAGCCACCACAATGAGAAGTCCGTGCACCGCAAGGAAGAGTAGCCCCCGCTCGCTGCAACTAGAGAAAGCCAGCATGCAGCAACGAAGACCCAATGCAGCCAAAAATAAATAAATAATTTTATTTTTTTTTTAAATTCCTTATTTTCTAAGCCAGCTAAAATCCAATTTCTGTTGCTTGAAGCCAAAAGCCTACTAACTATTACAGTTACTAACTCTTCAGTTCCCACTTTAGACATCTCTTCCTCTGGGAAAAATTCCCTGACACAGTCATAACCTGCCATGCTACCAACGAGTTCTCACAACACCTAATGCCTCCCTCCATCATGGCTGTCCTCAAGGTGTATTAAATAACTATGCAATGAGCTGTCTTGCCAACTAAACTGTAACCTCTTTGGGAGCAGTGACTATTAGCTAATTCAAGATCATGTTCCTAGCATCTAGCATAAGAGTACTGAAAAAACTTTTGGAAACTAAATCAATGAGTAATGTAAATGCCAGTACACTGCTTTATTTTTGCAACCATTCTAAGTAGGAAGTTGCTAAAAGGGACGGCCTAAACTCAATAAATCATAAACCTCTTTTTTGAGGGCTTTAAAAACAATTTTATAACTATCAGCACATGAATTTTAGAAAAGGTCATTAATAAAAAGCAATCATACCAAAGTAATTTTGGATGATTATTATAAGGTCTGTCAATTGCATTAAGGCTTCATTACTCACAGGATGTTCAAAGTACGTGTGGCACTGAGGTTAAACTGCAGCCCAGGTGCAGCCAGTGCTCTCATCAGAAGGGACAGTGCAGAAGTGGCAGCCAGTTGTCTCGTCAGCAACTCCAGAGGAGCTGCCACAAATGCTTCTGCTGTCCACACCTCAGATCAACAGCCAGCAGTTTTTAAATGTATACGAAAGGCCAGAAATAGATTTTTATTGGCGGCAAGAATGGCCTAATTAGTGCAATGAGTATTAAAGTATCTCTCTTTGGTAAAGCTGAAGGGACACAACATATATATGGACCAGCTGATAATATTTAGAGATGCTTGCCACCATCACACGAAAAAAGTGTACGAATTTTGCAAGGTCCTTAGAGATCGAGGTCAAACCTGGATGCCTAGTTAATCTTCTACACAGACATTAGTTTAGAAGAATTTCTCTTGTTATCACATATCAACTTTAAGATTAACAAGATTCTGTCACTGGAATGTTGCTGTATCTCCCTTGAGTAAACCTTCACACAATATGTTTTGATTTAAAAACCTAGACGACCAGAACCTCATCAGGCTCATAGGCCAGGCTGTATGTATGATTTTTGTGTGCAAAATTTGGTAAGAAATTTGCTTTCAAATAAATAATATTAAGGTTATGGAGGAATACCTCTAGGATGGCTTTCATTGGCTACTGTTATTTACCAAACTAACATTGTAGAATGACTAAATTGAGTTATTTTAGTTTGCAACAATTACCAATGCAGAGACTTCCCTGGTGGCACAGTGGATAAGACTCCGAGCTCCCAATGCAGGGGGCCCGGGTTCAATCCTGGTCAGGGAACTGGATCCCACATGCATGCCACAACTAAGAGTTCATATGTCACAACTAATGAGCCTGCGAGCCGCAACTAAGACCTGGTGCAACCAAATAAACAAATAAGTATTTTTAAATAAATAAATAAAAATAATACCATTAAAAAAACAATTACCAATGCAAACATACCGCTGGGAGATCAGCAAAAATTCTGATTGGGAACAGTTGTGACAAAACATAAATCATTTTTTTCAGACCTCAGAAAACCCCCAAATCAATACTACAGCTCAACTCTGTATGTCATATACCAGTTTGCTCTGGTATAGAACTAGCTCTGAATTTTCTCTTACATCAGGTGTTGGCGAAGGGGAGACAAAGGAGTTACCATCTCAGAACATCTAAAATAAAACTATTCCACCATCAAAAAAATGTTTGATGTATCCAAATCCTTGCTGCTTAGTACCATCAAGGACCACAGTTGAGTGACCAAGTATACTCCCCAAGAAGGTCCCTGCTGTCCTTCAGTTGTATTTCTTTGAGAAGGTTGCTGCATTTTTTTTTCAATACCTCAACTTCTATAAAAAGTGTGAGGGCTTCCCTGGTGGTGCAGTGGTTGAGAGTCCGCCTGCCGATGCAGGGGACACGGGTTCGTGCCCTGGTCCGGGAGGATCCCACATGCCGCGGAGCGGCTGGGCCCATGAGCCATGGCCACTGAGCCTGTGCGTCTGGAGCCTGTGCTCCGCAACGGGAGAGGCCACAACAGTGAGAGGCCAGCGTACCGCAAAAAAAAAAAAAAAAAAAGTGTGAGACTTGTACTAGTCACTAACATCAGATAGTCAAGATCCATCTTACAGAACATTAAATATTAGTAAGTTTAAGTTGGTCTGCAAACACACAGAACATCAGACTGTGGTCTTTGAATCTAAAAATGTATTACATAACGTATTTAAGAAATTCCATCTTTTTCTGTTGCTCTTTGATTACACCACATTCTGTTGTGTATCTTTACATCAATTAATAGTGATTAATTAAAACTGATTAACTTTATCACTTTTATAAACTGGGAAACTTCAGTTTGTCAAAATAGTTTATATTTCAATTCCTAAAAGAGCTCCACTTGGATGTTAGTTCCATTATACTTACTAAAGTGTATCTGGAGGACCAATAATAAGGACTTCCCATCGGTAGAGATCATTGTCATCTATTAAACCTGCTGAAAAGCCTTCCACTGGGTTTTTGTTGAGTTCTGTGGAAAAAGAAAATGTTTATCAAAAATTTTAAGTAAATAATCTTCGCCCACCATTCATTACAGAACTCGAATATACATGTTATAAATTCTAACCTGTTAAATGAACGCACCTGGATCCATTAGCAAAATGCTACCTGATGTCCAAAACATTTCCATTTCTATAACACAAAGAAGCAATGGGTAAAGCAAAGTATCCAGAAAATCAACTTCTACTGTGCCCTTTTACTTCTACCCTGGTTTCCAGCTAGGTTCTCACCATTCTAGTAGCTCCCTAGTGGTATATAGGTATAGCCATACAGAGAGCTTATTAAAATGCAGGTATCAGGACTTCCCTGGTGGTCCAGTGGTTAAGACTCCACACTCCCAATGCAGAGGGCCCGGGTTTGATCCCTGGTCAGGGAACTAGATCCCACATGTCACAACTAAGACCCAGAACAGCCAAATAAATAAATAAACATTTTTTTAAATAAAAAATAAAATAAATAAAATAAAATGCAGGTGTCAGGCCCATCCCCTAGAGATTCTGGTTCAGAGGGAAATCAAACCAATATTTCTGGTAATTCTTATGCTGTGGTCTTTAGGATACATATTCAGAAACACCAAGAGTGCCTGATACCTTTTCATTGGAATTTGCTGCTTAAGCAACCTTCATTTATACTAATAACTATATGTCTACCTGAGTAAGTCCTCTGTATTCTTGGGGATATACAACTACAGTTGGCGTTCATGTGCGGCCCATCAGACTCTGAGCACAGAGACAGCAGAGGCTCCATCCATCCTGCCTATGTGTGTTGACCCCCTTGCTGACCAGAGTTTCCAGCACCCAGGAGTAGCTTAAGAATAATAGCTGGATAGCCAGGAGATGGAAGCAACCTAAGTGTCCATCATCGGATGAATGGATAAAGAAGATGTGGCACATATATACAATGGAATATTGCTCAGCCATAAAAAGAAACGAAATTGAGTTATTTGTAGTGAGGTGGATGGACCTAGAGTCTGTCATACACAGTGAAGTAAGTCAGAAAGAGAAAGACAAATACCGTATGCTAACACATATATATGGAATCTAAGGGGAAAAAATGTCATGAAGAGCCTAGGGGTAAGAGGGGAATAAAGACACAGACCTACTAGAGAATGGGCTTGAGGATATGGGGAGGGGGAAGGGTAAGCTGTGACAAAGTGAGAGAGTGGCATGGACATATATACACTACCAAACGTAAAACAGATAGCTAGTGGGAAGCAGCCGCATAGCACAGGGAGATCAGCTCGGTGCTTTGTGACCACCTAGAGGGGTGGGATAGGGAAGGTGGGAGGGAGGGAGACGCAAGAGGGAAGAGATATGGGAACATATGTACATGTATAACTGATTCACTTTGTTATAAAGCAGAAACTAACACACTATTGTAAAGCAATTATACTCCAATAAAGATGTAAAAAAAATATATGCACGAAAAAAAAGAATAATAGCTGGAGCCTACAGGAACAGCAGTAGCAACATGAGATTTTCCTCTTCCGGAGAGAGTGCTCTAGCATGGATGGGGAATGACGGGGGCTGGGGACGAGAACAGAGGCAAAGAACTAGTGAGGTGGCGGGGAAACAGGCCATGAGGGCACCTTAGAGGAGACAGGTAAGAAACAGTTCCTAGAGACACAGAGCTTAATAAAGTAATGACCAATCCATGGTGAGCGTCATGTCAGGATTTTTTAAACAGCTTTAATGAGATATAATTGACATTCGGTAAGTTGCGCATATTTAAATTACATTATTTTTTTTACATATTGATATATGTATACAGCTGTGAAGCCATCACCACAGTCACGATTGTGTGTGCGTACAAATATATGAATCACCAGCAAGCGGCACTGGTTGGCTCAAATTGAGAAGTGGGACAAAGCACACAGGAGAGCGATTGAGAGAGGGCTTGCTGGGAGGCTGAACAGGTTTGTAATTCTCATATAATTCCTGCCATCATCCTCAAGGAGCTCAGTCTCATGATAAGTAAGTATAATACAACTCAGAGTGCTATAAAGACTGAACAAAGTGTGTTAGTAACTGAGAAGAAAATATTAATTTTTTGAGGAATCAGAGGTGGTTATTTCAACAGATTTAACACTCCAACATGCCAGTGAAACACAGAGAGAGCCAAAAGTGAAAGTTTATTTAAACGTGAATGGCTTCTTTTCTCAAAATGTGAGGGGAGATTTTTTTTTTAATTTATAAGTCTAGTATTTTTGCCTAACTGGCAAAACAGATTTTTATAAATAGTTTTAAATCAGTACTGTGTTTTGAAACACAAGAAATGCATTTTTACTTTTAAACAGCTATTCTAAGACATTTTAAAAATACTGAAAATGCAAAGAAATAGTATTTCAATCTTGTTATTTTGTTTATCAATGCAAACATTTACTGAGTGCCAATATGCTGCAGACATACTGGGAAAGATCTGAAAGTCCCACTTTTACTGTCAACTGAGGGACAGAGTGGAGCATAGACAATTACAATCTGGGCAGGTAAATTCTGCACTGAGTTATCTCATTTCTAACCTTTCTCTAGACAAACACTGGTATATTACTTAGACCATTTTCTCCAACACTATATGCAAGAGTCTTATGGAAGATTCTATAATTTATCTAGAAATCACCTAATGGTTGCATTTTACATCAGAAGTTCAGTGGAATTTTATAAATGTAGGTGGGTAAATTCTTAAATTAGCATACATGGTCAAAATTACCCTTGAAAACGTCCTTACACTTTCCATAAAGTAAATTATTCCTTCTCACTTTTGTCAATACACCGTAAGTTCTTTAAAAATCTTTTGCACATTCTTTCCACGCTTTTCTTCTACAGGAGTGATTGTGTCCATTCCTTGTTTCATTAAGTAATGCAAAAGTAATGCTGCAAGATGTCCATCTATCTCAGTTTTGTCATGGCTTTTGCCCATAGCGTGGATCCTCATAGCCTAGATCCATGGGTATTTAACAGGCTTAATCTACCTATTAGTGGCAGATCGTTACCTACCTTCATGATTCCTTCAAGGTCCAATTCCTCCATGGGGCCTTCCCTAAATAACTTACCAAATAATCTTCTTTTGACTTCTGCTAAATTCCTATTAATCATACTTTTAGTCTGTACTGCATCACCCGGCACTTAACTATCAGCTCCTGATTCCCACAGAAGTAAACAGGCAATTAAATGCTCCAACATTAGTACAAGAATTTGGAGGGGCACAAAGAAGGGCACATTATAATCATGAAGAGACAGAAAGGCGTCTAAAAAGAGAAGAGACATCTGAAATAAGACAAAGGATTTTGGTGGAGAAGGTGCAAGGCTTACACAGGGAACATATACAAAAACTTGAAATATGGAGATCAGCATATGGGGGGCGGGGGGGCGTCATACAGCTGAAGCTAGATAGCATGTCGGAAGGACTGCAAAGAGCCTTTAGAAGCCATGTTAGTTTAGACTTTATCCAGAGAGAAATGACGAGCCTTTGAAGAGTTTGTTTTTGTTTTGTTTTTAAAGCAATGAGGTGACCTCATGAGATTTACTTTTTCAAAAACCAATCTCTCAGTATATGAAAGATATGTGGAAAAAAAGTATGTGAAAGAGTAAGGCCATGTGATGACGAAGAAACCAGAAAGGAAGCTATTAAAGTAATCCTGAAAAGTGTACCTTTAGTATATGGTAGTGGGAATAATAAACAGGGATACACAGGAGATAGAATCCATCAACCAAGCTTGGTGATGTGGGGGGTTTTAGATAATAAGCCAAAATTGACACACATTTCCTCAAAAAGTTTATAAACATTGAGTTACCATATAGCCCAGTAATTACACTCCTAGGTATATACCCAGGAGAAATGAAAACATCTACCCATATAGGAATTTGTACCCAAATGTTTATACTGCAGCATTATCCATAACAGTCAAAAAGTGGAAACAACCCAAATGTCCATCAATGAATGAACAAATTATGATGTATACGTACAATGGAATATTATTCAGCCATTAAAAAGGGAATTTAAGTGCTGATACATGCTACAACTTAGATGAACCTCAAAAACATCAGGCTAAGTGAAAGAAACCAGACACATAAGGTGACATATTGTATGACTCCTTTTATATCCACAAATCCGGAGACAGAAAGCAAAATGGGGGGTGAGGGTGGGGGGGGGTGGGATGGGACGGAGATAGAGTATGATAAATGAGTATGGGAGTTTTTGGTGGGGTGATGAAAATGTTTCGAAACTGAAAAGAGACGGTGGTTGCACAACATTGTGAATACACTAAATACCACTGAACTGTACACTTTAACATGGCTAGTTTTTTTAAAAAATGGTTAGTTTTATGTTATCTGAATTTCAACTCAATTTTTTAAAATGATAAATAGGTTTCTACATAGGGCAACTGGGTAGGAGTCTGTTTTTTTCTCTGAAATGGGAATTATAATAAAGATGTGCTGATTTTAGGGGTGAGGGAAAGAAATAATGATAGGTTTGGTTTTAAGTACCTATGGGGCATAAACAACACATTGTTTTGTTTGTTTTTTTATATCTTTACTGGAGTATAATTGCTTTACAATGTTGTGTTAGTTTCTGCTGTACAACAAGGCGAATCAGCAATATGTATACATATATCTCCATATCCCCTCCTCCCTCTTGAGCCTCCCTCCCACCCTCCCTATCCCACCCCTCTAAGGTTGTCACAAAGCACCGAGCTGATCTCCCTGTGCTATGTGGCAGCTTCTCACTAGCTATCTATTTTACATTTGGTAGTGTATATATCAGTGCCACTCTCTCACTTCGTCCCAGCTTCCCGCCCCGCCCTGTGTCCTCAAGTCTGTTCTCTACGTCTGCATCTTTATTCCTGCCCTGCCACTAGGTTCATCAGTACCGTTAAATACATTGTTTTAAAAAGAAATTTGAGCTAGAGACTTGGGGTTATCAGAATATTGCTGATAATTGAAGCCATAAGAGTGGTTAGTGGCATCACCCAAAGAAGAGCCTGAAGTGTGAACTGTAGAGAATCTTAACTAAAGGAATTCTAGAGAATACCAATATTGGGGGGATTAAAACAAAGAAGTGGCTACAAAAGTGACAGAAGTAGGAAGAAAAGCAGGAAAAAGCTAGATCAAAGAAGCCAAAGGAGGGCTTCCCTGGTGGCGCAGTGGTTGAGAGTCCGCCTGCCGATGCACGGGACACGGGTTCGTGCCCTGGTCCGGGAAGATCCCACATGCCGCGGAGCGGCTGGGCCCTTGAGCCATGGCCACTCAGCCTGCGCTCCGCAACGGGAGATGCCACAACAGTGAGAGGCCCATGTACCGCAAAAAAAAAAAAAAAGAAGAAGAAGCCAAAGGAGATGCATTCCAAGGAGAAAGTTACCAACAACAACAATTACATGCTGCTCAGGAAAGAGGGGGTCTAAATTCAGTCTACTGGGTTCAGTTAAAAGAAGGGCAAGGCTGCCCTAGGCCTAAGTATTTAGTTTCCGTGCAATGGTAAAGCAGAGACAGGCCATGCCGGCAACACTGAATTGACAAAAAGAAGGTGAAGCAGAAAAATACAGGTGGAAACTTTTTCTAGAAGTTTGTGATGGGAAAGTATAGTAGCCATAAGCAGATGAAATTCGAGCAGGTTTTTTTTAATGGGAAAGGCCAACGAAAGATGTTTAAACATCCTATCACATTTAAATGTTAACAGAGATACCTCATACTATATTTGAATCCAAATATAAACAATAAAATTTAGCTGGAAAAAAATGCAGATTTATTTTTTAACATACTCTTGGGTGGAGGTGGCCTTCCTAAGCAGAACACAAAACTCAACAGTCAGATTATACTACACAGCATATTTTAAATCCACTATAGCAATAAAGCTTAAATACAAATGAGAGACTGGGAGAGAATATTTGCAGCACAATAGGTAAAAGTCTAATATCCCTAATACAAATAGAGTTACTGTAAATCAAAAGAAAGAGTAAACATGCAAAGGGTACAAACATAATGGGGGAAAATGGAAATTGCTAACAAACACAAAAATCTAGCCTACTTAAGATAAATATTTAAACCAAGAAGTGCCCATGCTTGGGTTTCTTCTTAGATTCCTAAGGTATTACAGAGAAGTTCTGAATGTGACAAAGATAAAGATACATTTTTTTCTGAATGCTACCTGGACACAAGTAGAGTTGGAAAGAGCTAGAAAGAGCTCTCTTTCCCTCGTATCATGAATGCTAAAACAAAATTATAAAGTTCTAAAGCACACAAAACTAATCAATAATATTAGAAATCAGAACGATATCATCTTTTCTTCTTTTTCTTTCAGAGTGGTGAATGAGAGTGGTATATGGGACGAAGAATGAAAGAGACTTCTGGGATGCTAGTAATGGCATGCTGTACATAATATTTATGCATTTTTCTTTGTATATATAATACTTCAATTTTTAAAACTCAGTAAATCCCAAAGCGCCAGTGATTGTTAAATGAAAGTTATGTATGCATGCTGTGAATCTGGAAATCACTGTGGGCCAAAATGGTCTACAAACCATGAATTTAAAAAGAAATCAAGGGCAAGGTAATGTCCTTGAGAATAATGATTTAGATAGGTATAAGTAATGGAAAATAATGCATGAGCAGGCTTGCTATGATAGAGTCATTATTTAAGAATAAGACTAAAAGAGAATGGGGAGTACATATGAAAAGTAAAAACTCCACAGTCCTGAACCTGAATCAGAAGTATCGATGTGAATTCACAATATAGCTTTAAAAATGCTGAGCTCTGTCCACTAAAAAGGTCGAGAAAAATGACCAACTCTGTAGCAATGAGAATCCCTAGTGCCCAGAATATGGTCTCCAAATATGAGTTATACTTAAAGGGAGCAAGGCTCTTCAGAAAAATGGCTGATTCCAGGTCTGGGGTAGGAAATATTCTAGGATCATCTCATACCAGATAAAAAGGAAGCTATCAAATAATACTATGGTCTTGTTAAAAGTACTCAGCCAACTTGAAGAGATTCCCACTGGCTCAATATGGGACAATTTGAGTATCAACAGTTAATAACCACAAAGGATTGAAACATATGTTTTAACCCATGAGGTGAAAAACAGTGACTTAAAAAACAACAAACTAATTGGTCCCATTACAGGATGCTAATAAACCATTTTGTTATTTTGAAAACGAATTTTTTAAAAAAAGGCGAAGGAATCAAGATTTATTCTTCCTTTTCTATACAAATGTTATTGTCAGGAAATCAAACAGTAACTACTATTTGATCAAATGAGTTATCTCTCTATAGACATGGTGCAGTTAAAAAATGAAAAATTATGGGAGGGAGGCTCAAGAGGGAGGGGATATGGGAATATATGTATACATATAGTTGATTCACTTTGTTATACAGCAGAAACTAACACAACACTGTAAAGCAATTATACTCCAATAAAGATATTTTTTAAAAAAAGAAAAATTATTGAAACATTGCCATTTTTTCATTTTAACCTAGGCATTTTAGAAAGGACAACCAGACATTAACGTCTCCTGATAAATAAACCACCACTTACGAAGTGATCTCACCTGATCTCACCAGAACCCCCAGACACAATTCCCAATTTATAGAAAATACAGAGAAATATGTTTAAGAACATTCCCGAGACACAATTAGCAAAATCTATACTTTGGAAAATTCTAAAAAGCAAGGCCTAGAATCCTCAATAAATATACTGCAACAGGAAACAACAGAGCGGACTGAATTCAAACTTTTAAATAATGTATGACACGTGCACAAATTTAGAGGCTGACTAGATCTAACAATATTAAATTATTGTTAATTTTTTCAAGTGTGGTAATGATAATGTGTTGGTTTTTTACTCCCATTTTTTTTTTTTAGAGATACATTTACAGACAAACAATGATGATGTTTGAGGATGTGCTTCAAAATCACAAGAGACAGGGGTGGCGGGGGGGGGGGGGGCAGAGACAGATCAATCAAGAGTGGTTGTGACCTAATAACTGTTGAGGCTAGGTGAGCACATGGAGGTTCGCTGTACAGTCAGTCTACTTTGGTATTATTATATGTTTAAAGTTTTTTCTCCATGAAAGTTTTTTTAAATGCAAAAAAAAACCAGTTTTAATGTAGTCTAAAATAATGGTTTACAATATTTTGTTGATCATGTGAAAATAAACCTTCACTGAGCCTTGGCAAAAATACAAGGTGTCTCAAAATAACAACATTCAAAGACCCAAGTATGTCATTTTATACTTGGCTATTAAGAAAATAAGCTACTTTAACTGTAAATACCCTTTGCCAAGACTAAGTCTAACAGCTACAAAGCTAAATACAAACTGTTATTTATAGTCTAGAAATGATGTTCCTTTATGTCTCAATGGTTGTAGTCTCCTGCTCTGGGGAATGTGCATTCCCGTCAAGTTTATTTATGTATCACACAGCTGGCTGTAAGGTGCATTTCTGTAAAGTTACTATTTTTATGCTGGCTTCATTTTGAACTGCTGAAATCTCAGATAGAACCTTTTATCCAGACACTATCTAATTACTCTTCCTAAGTATTGAGATGGTTTGTCAAAACAATTTTGACCTTATTATCAGAGGAATAAATTGCCATATTACTTTAAAACACTCATCGCCAGAAACCAAGTCACCAAAATTAACTGGGAAAATATTCCTGTCTTGCAAACGTCCATTAACTAACCAATATCAAAAAAAGTAATGTATCAGCAAACAACCAACGGTTTGTTCATATTTCCTCTAAAGGTTTTTTAAATGCATCAATTAAATCACCTTTACAGATTTCTGGTAAACTTTAAAAGTCTGCTTAAAATCAGAATTTTTTTCTTTACACTATGTCATAAACCAGGGCTAACTTGATTTCCTAATCCAAAACATTTTCAACCTAGATGAATCTCTTTCACTGTGCTTCAAAAACATAAGGAATATGGAACAAGCAGAAGGGGTCAGAGATAGTATCTTGCAAAGATTTTGCCAATATGCTTCTGAAAGGATTTGCTTGGCAGAATGCCAGACCACATTCCTAAAATAGCACTTAAGGAAGTTCTGCTGCCTGTAATGTTTCACCTTGCTTACATCCTCTTCAAACACTTATTACCTAAGGGCTCTTCAACAGTAAGTCCTGAGTATGTTGTTGTTTGTGCTTAAATACAGCAGCAGCAGCTCATATCTCTGACAAGATGTGCTGTGGCAGGAATTCCCCACAGTACATAAAATGTTACACCTTGACACTATAGTCTACGCTTATTTTTTAGAAATAATTTGATAAAGACACGATGCGCAGGGGGGCGGGGGGAAGGGGGCGAACACAACACTTGTGAATTTCATCTCAGAAGAGAAAATATGGGCCATAGTTTGGCACAGAGTATGGTATTATGTCAGTCAAACCTGGGTTTGAATGCCAACCTCTCTCACTACCCTTAGCACCTTAAACAAGTCATTTCTCTTTTTGAGTGTAATATGCAAAACACTGTCCATCTTAGAGTACAATAAATGTCAATTGTCCATTTTCCTCCTTTGAAATTGCTCATTAGACTACAGGCTATAAAATGAATACAGGGACTTCCCTGGTGGCGCAGTGGTTGGGAATCCGCCTGCCAATGCAGGGGACCAGGGTTTCAGCCCTGGTCGGGGAGGATCCCACATGCTGCCGAGCAACTGAGCCCGTGCACCACAACTACTGAGCCTGCGTTCTAGAGCCCGAGAGCCACAACTACTGAGTCCGCATGCCACAACTACTGAAGCCCACATGCCTAGAGCCCCGTGCTCTGCGACAAGAGAAGCCACGGCAATGAGAAGCCCGCGCACCGCAATGAAGATTGGCCCCAGCATGCCGCAACTAGAGGAAGCCTGCATGCAGCAATGAAGACCCAATGCAGCCAAAAATTAATTAATTAATTAAAAAATAAATAAAATAAAATGAATACAATGTTCTTTAGAATCTCAAGAACAAGCCATACCTTAAATACTTCTTTTTGGAAATACTACCCACCCCTGAACATCACACTGAACTGCTTGTTTTGGTGTTGTTTATTCTGTACCAGTTTATTCTGTACCCCATACCCCAGGGCCATAAAAATAAGTGAGTGAATACCTGACAAGCCAAAAGAATGAGATCTCGCTGAGGATTTTTAAAATCAGAATTAAACAAAGGGAGCCCCAATCCATGGGGGAGCCTGAGGGTTGCCAATAGCCACAGCTCAAATCTCAAAGAGAAAACAGATATGTGAAAATGAAGCCAAAATGAAGTCAAATACACAAAAGTAAGCAACAAGAAGAGAGGTCCTAACAGAATTCTAGTTCCTTAAACCTGGTACCTGCCCTCTTCCATAAATTTGGTTAAGGGTCATTTTTCCTTTTTTATCTAAACTTACTCTAGTTCAATTCCTGCCGCTTCCAACTAAGAGTACGCTTTTCTCCATTCAAAGAGTTGTATTTTTAAGCTTTCGTCCCAGTTGGTCTCTAGTCAGTTTCCCCTCGAATACTGTATAGCAGTGGCTCCTAGCTTTCCTTTACCCTCAGCCACGTTACACAGGGGTTACAATTGGTTCTCAGCAGGGCTGGCAGGGTATGATCACCCCCAAAGGCAGATGAATGGGGTAATCTATTCACTCTGCCACCAACTGCTGAGGGTGAGAATCATTAACCACTTCACTCCATGCTGATTTTCTTAAGTACTACTCATATTAAATTAGTATTTCTAATAGCTCTTATCTCCTTATCTATTTGTTTTGTATAAAACTAGGTAAGTTGCACTGCTTCATGTATCAATACATGGAATGTGCTTTTTTTTCTTTCTTCTTTTTGCGGGGGGGGGGGGGGGGGGGGGGGGGGGGGGGGGTGCACCATGTCACACAGCTTGCAGGATCTTAGTTCTCCGACCAGGGATTGAACCCTGGTCATGGCAGTGAAAGCGCCGAGTCCTAACCACTGGACCACCAGGGAAGTCCCTGGAATGTGCTTCCTTTTGTATTTCTCCAGGTTTCAGCAACCTCAAAGTGAAGTCTACATCTCCTTACCATCCCTTGTTATACTCACTTGCATGAACAGCGTCACAATCAAAATTCCCCTAACACGATGATGAGGTTCTCAAATCTCCATTCCAACTCACTTCGAGCTCTCTTCAACCACCTAATACTACATATAAAAACCCAGGAAGACTTCAGAAAAACAGTCTCAAAGAAATTACAGAAATATGAAAGAAGATATTATAAAGGAACAGAGACCTGAAAGGCAAAGTATAAGAGTTTAGAAAAGAACAAAGACAGGGATTACAGTCATTTTAGAAATTTTAAAATTGGGGGGTGGGGGGTGGGGGCGGGGGAGATACAAGACAAATCATGGTCATAACTTTAAGAAATATACCTTAAATGGGACTTCCCTGGTGGTCCCGTGGTAAAGAATCCACCTTACAATGCAGGGGACTCAAGTTCGAACCCTGGTCAGGGAACTAAGATCCCACATGCTGCGGGGCAACTAAGCCCATGCGCCGCAACTAATGAGCCTGCACTCTAGAGCCTGTGCATCACAGCTAGAGAAGAGAAAACCCACGCACCACAACAAAGAGCCCGCGCGCCGCCAAAATCCCGCGTGCTGCAACTAAGACCCAACGCATCCAAAAAATAAATGAAATAAACAAATAATAAATCTTTAAAAATAATTTTTTTAAAAGCTGCTGCCTATAAGGATCCCAGTGTCAGAAGCCAGAACTGAGAGTGTTCCCAGAAACAAAGATGAGGCACACCTGCTGCTCCACCCCCACCCACCATAGTCCCTGGGAGGGCAGCAGCATCTCCCCCGCCCCAAAAAAGAAATACACCTTAAATGAAAAGGTAAACAATTACATGTTGAACAGAGTAAAGATAATAGATTAAGCAGATATACTTTAAGTTAAATTGATCCTCCTGAAGAGATTATAATATAAATGTCATAAATAAATATATGAAACTCTCCTGTAATAAATAACTAAATATGCAGGCTGAAAACATACTCTACAACCCACAGAAAAACTGGTACAAAATAAACACCACCAAAACATCTGTCAAATGAGAGGTACTGAGTTTTAAAGCAAAACAGTATCATGAGCATCCAGACAGAAAAAAATCAAGTCAAATGTAGGCAGGCAGGTAGAATCTGGTTGGCCTCAGATTCTTCCACAACAGGGAATTCAGGAATACTGAATGAATAATCACAGAATTCTGAGGAAAAGTGTGATACAAAAAATGTGAAACATGAAGAAGGGGTAGAAACAGCATGGCATTAAGCTCTCACAAGTATTGTGAACTTAAGGACTTAAGTTAAATCACTTCTTGAAATAACTGCTGGGAAATTAAAGAATGCTGTAATAGAAAAACCAAGGTGAAAAGACCATGTACTTACTGACCGTTTAAATACATGACTAAAACTAAACAACCATGAATGGTTATAAGCTTTTAAAAACATATTATAAATCCTGATAATGTTAAAATAGGTCTAAGCAAAAAATAAATAACATAACATAAAATAAAATAAAAATAGGTAGGTAGGTAGGTAGGAGAAAGGAAGAAAGGGAAGGAAGAATATATGCATGTGTTTATTCCCTTATCCTGGTTTATCAATAAGTCAATGGGTTGTACTAAAAGAGACTCAAAACTATTTAGAGGTTTTTATAATTTTCTTCTCTCGGCTTTAGGACTATTTTAGGAATTCATCCCTTCTTGTAGTAACAAACACCTGTTTGTAGTAACAAACATCAATCATGTTTGTAATAGTATCTTAGTTTCTTTTTTTCAGTCAAATGCAACCAATTTAATTAAAAATTTATAAACGGCATGCATATCATAACTCCCTATTTCTACATTCATTATATATGCATTAAAAATATCTGGAATGATGTTCATCAAATGTAGGTGATGGTTATTACTAAGTGCTTGGTTTCTTTTTAACTTTTTCTTTAAATTATGAAAAAAGCCATTTATTCTAAATTAACACAGGAAAATAAATTGTAAGCAGTCACTCTACCTCATCTTTCAAAAATAACCGTTATTAATAATTAGCTCTATATTCTTTCAGATTTTAAGTATATTACCACATAGTACAGAAAGTAAGATCATATCATTTTATACCGTAGTCACTTAAGTATGGTATGAACATTAGATACTTTCTCCCCCTGTTCGTTCGTTTATAATACTGCCATAAAATTTTTTGTACTGTCCTGTACACCTGTGGAAGCGTACCTAGAATGTATAAGTTGAATTGTGAGTCAAAGGAACATGTATATCATCTACCAAAAGCTCAATTCAATTTATAGTCCCAGAAACACTGTAGGTTATCTATTTCTCTACAGCCTTGGGTGTTATCCTTCCCCCCCCCCAACAACTGATAATTTATACTTCCTACGTGCATTACCTATTTGTATTTGTTGCCCTTTTTTACCTTAAGTGATTCAGCCTTTTCTTATTGATTTGGGTGAGCCTTATAAGCTGTATGGCTCTTTATAACTGCCATTTTTGTTTTAAAACATTCTTGGTTTGTGTTATTTTTTAATTTTTAATTTTTTGCTAAACAGAAGTTCAAGGAGTATAAGCTTTTTTAAAAAGTCAATCTTTTTTCACAGCTCTTTGGTTTGTCGTGCATAGAAAAAACCTCTCTCCCTCAAGCCCAGACTAAAACATTCTTGATTACTTTCTTTCATTTTAATGATCTTATCTTTTGTTTTATCTTAACCATTGGCTAATTGTTGACCATGGGCAGGTCCCTCTATCTGTAAAGTGAGGATAACAGTGTCTATTTCATAAGGTCTGTTTGAAGAACACATTCATGCACCTAGAGTGTCTAACCCAGCAGCTGGCACATTGTAAGCAATCAGTAACTATCACGATCCTTTCATAATTTATGTAAACATAAAGACATAAATCTAGCTCCCCTCCACCTATCGCCAGTATGATAAGCCAGTTGTTCCAAGGCATTTTATTAAATAATCCACCTTTTCCCCAAGAGTTGAAAGCCATTCATTGGTAGATCCTGGACTTGAAGGTCACTGAACTGTAAATTCACTGCTTCTTTCCACTATGGCACTGAATTCTGGCTTTGGTTTCATATTTGCCTATAACAGCATCTCCTTTTATAATGTTTGACTTACCTTAAAATCTACCAAGAAAAGAAAATAACTCAAACTGGTAATCCCATTCTCTCACTTGTTGTACACATATATAAATTTCTAAATTGGATACAGAGCACCTAGAAAGAAAGCATCCTAAATAATTAAAAATTAAACTCCCTAGGGACTTCCCTGGTGGTGCAGAGGTTAAGAACCCTCCTGCCAATGCGGGGGACACGGGTTCGAGCCCTGGTCCGGGAAGATCCCACATGCTGCAGAACAACTAAGCCCGTGCACCACAACTACTGAGCCTGTGCTCTAGAACCCGCAAGCCACAACTACTGAACCCACGTGCCACAACTACTGAACCCACATGCCACAACTACTGAGCCCACGTACCACAACTACTGAAGCCCGTGCGCCTAGAGCCCATGCTCCACAACAAGAGAAGCCACCGCAATCAGAAGCCCGCACACCGCAACGAAGAGTAGCCCCCGCTCGCCGCAACTAGAGAAAGCCTATGCACAGCAACAAAGACCAACGCAGCCAAACAACACAGCCTTGTTTTTATGACTGGGAAATACTTGTTTTAGGTAAAGAGAAAAGAAAGATGAGCTTACTGACAGTGAGTCTTTTTTTAATAAAAGTTGAGTTTGCCTGTACACACACACAAGTATTTCAAAGTCTCCAGTAGCTTTACAGTGTATCTATAGCTATGACAGAAACTTAAAACAAAAATTACATATAGCCCAGATAAAACGACTGATAGACAGTCAAAAACATTAGACTATTTCCAACTGAAGGGAAGGACAGATCCCTAAAACAATACATGAGAAAACTGGACTTAAACCCAGAAAATGATAAAAGAAGCACTGAAGCTAGAGGCAGATGGTCACTGACCATCTAGATGGAAAGTTCATGTAGTTCTTAAGGCAATCTAAGGAAGGAGCTGGCTTCAAAGCCAACAGAAAATGTTTCCTATGCTAACTAGTAGTTTGGCTTAACTGCATTCCGCTGGCTTTAAAAGAATGAAAGAAAACAATTTCATAAAGAAATGGGATGCAGTAACATATGCCATCAGATGAAGGTTAGGAAAACACACTGATTGAACCAGGAGAGGTCCCCTTCCAATCTCATTTCCTTGATAAACTCTAAACACAAAGTTACAAGACTGTGTGATATTTAGGGCCAAATGCACCTGATATTTACAACATCCAAACTCTCATCATTTACTTAAGACAGCAGCCAATGATTCATTATACAAATCTGACTTATATACTAGCAGGGAAAAGTCAAAATTCTCTTGCTGTGTCCTTAACTCTTTCATATTAAAAAAAAAAGAAAAAAAGAAAAGCTACGTGTTAGTGCATTATCAATCTGAATGACAGCTTAGTCAAATTTAGTTTTTAATTATGAAAATTCATATCCATCCTGTGCTTACTTGCACTCCAAGCAGAAAGTCCTTTCATAGTCTTCCTCATAAATGAAGAACAGGTAAGCACATATTTTTTAATTGTTTATATAAATTTAAATATATCCCACGGGATTGACATATATATACTACTATGTATAAAATAGACTAACTAATGAGAACCTACTGTATAGCACAGGGAATTCTACTCAATGCTCTGTGGTGACCTCAATGGGAAGGAAATCTAAAAAAGAGGGGATATTATGTATACATATAACTGATTCACTTTGCTGCTGTACAGCAGAAACAACATTGTAAAGCAACTATACTCCAGTAAAAATTAATTTAAAAAATAAAGTAAAATATATCCCAGAGTTTAAAATATTTCACTGTGGATATGCGCTAAATTTTAATTAGTAAATTCCCTATTTATAGTTGTTTTAAATTTACTACAGCTACAAATAGTATTTTGTATTCTAATCTGGTAGTCAAGAATATAACTTACTTTACTAATGGGGTGAGTTTTATTTTATATGCTAATTACAATGACATGCCGTGCTATTCTTGTCGTTTATCTGTTTTTTTTAGATTTTCATCTTTTTCTTAATTCTTTTATTAAATAAAATTATCAATTTTAAATATTATATTCAGACATCTACCTTTGCTCTTGTTTCTAACTTTCAGTTGATTCTCCTGGATTTTTAAAGGAGATTCATCATTCGGCAACATATTTGGTATCTTTGTTTCCATTATTTGTGTGTTGCTTTTCTCTTGTTTTCCTACAAGGGCTAGAACAGTACCAAAAAATATGAACAACAGCAGTTATATACATCTTTTTATTATTCCTCACTTTTAAAATACATGTAATTACTGATAATTTCCAACAACTATTATTTATACATTAAAGCAGGTCCTAAGTTATTTTTTTGCTTTGGGGTTGTTTTTTGGGGTTTTTTTGTTTTTGTTTGTCTGTTTGGGGGGGGTGCTTTGGTTTGTTTTTATTTAAAAAAAATTTTTTTTGGCCGCACCACCCATGGCACGTAGGATCTTACTTCCCCAACCAGGGATCAAACCCATGTCCCCTGCACTGGAAGTGGGGAGTCTTAACCACTGGACCACCAGGGAAATCCTGGTTTATTTGTTTTTGGTTTTTATTTACTTATTTGGCTGCGCCGGGTCTTAGTTGGCACCTAGGATCTTCGTTGCCACATGCAGGATCTTCGTTGCAGCATGCAGGATCTTGAGTTGCGATGTGTGGGACTTGGTTCCCTGACCAGGGATCGTACCCAGGCCCCCTGCGTTGGGAGTGTGGAATCTTAGCCACTGGACCGCCAGGGAAGTCCCCCGTGCTTTGTTTTTTAAGGTAAAGAATGGAAGCCAGATTTTTTCAAATGCCTTTTCAACATATGTGTACATCATTACTGATCACAATCATGGGACAGTTTCTTCATTAATGTATTAATATATAGTACCAGTAGTAACAGGAAAAGATTATCTTAGCAATCCTAAGTAGAATCCCATTAGTCATTTATCGATACTATTTTGTTGATTTCAACTTGCTAAGATTTTACTGAAGACACTGTTATCTGTAACTGGGATTGGTCCAGAGGGTTTCTGTGCGCTCTGTCAGATGTTGATATTGGACTCAGACTCAAAATGAAACAGGAAGCTTTACAATTTTTACAATAGCATAATTAAAATAAAGTGGGAACCAGAATAAACACATTATTGGAACATGCTAGACAAAAGCAGGCTCTTTGGGAATTTATAGAATTGTCCATTGGGGGAGAGGGGAATAAATCCAAAACTTATATCACATTTGTATATAATATACATTTTACCAAAATAACTTAGTTAAAATATTTTTTTTTATTTTTTGGCTGGACTAAGCAAGACATGAATCACAAAAGTCATAACTCAGATGACTTTCCTGGCAGTCCAGTGGTTAAGACTCTGAGCTTCCACTGCAGGGGGCACGGGTTCCATCCCTGGTCAGGGAACTCGCCTGCCACACAGTGCAGTCAAAAAAAAAGAAATGGGGGGAGGGTCCATAAATCAGAATGACAGCTTTGTCTACATAGAAATGTAACCACTTGAATGACGGGAAAATTACTAACATACGACCAAGCGTTAATCTTCTCTGAGTGCACATAAGTGGATTCATATTACAAAAACAAAAAAGGCAATGCACAAAGTAAAAACTGGAATGGGTAATATAAATGTAAGATGTTCTAACTCAAATGCATATTAAAACAATGTGATTTCTGGTTCTTCTACTATTTCCTCTAAGTAGGCCCAATCCCCCTCGTGCCATAGGGAGAAAAAAATAAATCTAAGCAGAAGGCCATTCCAGTTCCAATACAAGATTTCTTCCAGAGAGGAGAGTAACACATGTGACTATGTGAAAACAGCAGTGATATATTCCTATTAATTCACTTTCTGGTATATCTAACCATCATGCCTTAAACTCCTCCTCAAACCTTTCCTTAAGTTGGTACTACTTGATATGTTTCTCTAATTCTAATCACAATTTATTTACTTTATTTGTATGTATAATCACATTAGCAAAAGGATAGAACCCTGCTGCCTGATGAGAAATGGAGTACATGCAATATACCTTTACTGAAAGGCATACTGTGCATAATAGTGATTTTCTCCACATTGAGTAAAAATGGCTTCTAGAAAATGGGATGCCCTGTAAAAAATACAGGTGAGCATAAGAGGCCTAGAAAAGGACATACAGTCAAACAAAAAAGTTGGAAGTGATAAAGCTTATTAAGGGAAGAAAACCATAACACAAGAGCTTGACTATGACCACATCCCCCCTCCACCATATAAAAGACAGTGTTTATTTCTATGCAAGAGAAAGAAAAATGAAGGTAACATTGACTTGGGCATGGCATGGTGCTTTTCTGAAAAGCCAAGAAATACTTTTGTACCATAGATTTGTAACCATAATCGGCATGTATGCCACTAAGCACTATGTGGATATAGCAGTAGGATTTTGTATCTTCAAAATTATGAAGAAGGTAAAAGTGGAGGAAGAAGAGAATTCGGTAGAAGAGTTATTACATTGCAAAGCAAGTCCTGAATTGTTTCAGAGGTTTAAGAACAGTGCAAGAATACACAAATTTAAATATCATTGGTAAAACAGCTTCTGATAGCAAGGCTACAAAAAATCTCCCCCAGTGAACTGTGGAAAGCTACTAATAAATATAGTAGTGCTGAAGAGCAAATTTGTAATCTCAATGAAAACAGATCTTTTTTGGGAAATGAAAGCCATCTTATACTTTCATTTCATAAAACAAGAAAAATTTGTCAGACGAACATTGCTTTTATAAAGAAAAACTGAAGGGGATGTTAACCTAAATTCTTTGTTGGTATACTCTGAAAATACAATACCTAAAATGTGGAATTTTTTTTTTTTTTTTTTTTGCAGTACGCGGGCCTCTCACTGTTGTGGCCTCTCCCGTTGCGGAGCACAGGCTCCGGACGCGCAGGCTCAGCGGCCATGGCTCACGGGCCCAGCCGCTCCGCGGCATGTGGGATCTTCCTGGACCGGAGCACGAACCCGTGTCCCCCGCACCGGCAGGCGGACTCTCAACCGCTGCGCCAACAGGGAAGCACTGGAATGTTTTTTTCTATGTATTTTTTTAGTATTTTCTGAAAAAGTCTGGAGGGGGGCACTTTTTGTAAAGCATACTTTTATTGGGGAGGGGGGCGCGGGGAATGCAGCTCAGCTTGTGGGATCTTAGTTCCCTGATCAGTGGAAGCACGAAGTCCTAACCACTGGACCACCAGGGAATTCCCGCATACAATCTTTTTGTAATCAGAAAATAAAGCTATTTCCAAGGCAGGAGGAGCACTGAGTTTATTTTCATCCTATACATTCTTTCGTTCTCAACTTCCCCATTTTCTGACTCAATTGTGCAGGTTCCAGACTTATGTTCAACCATGCCCTACTCTTTTCATTTACTCCATCTATTCATCATCCCTGACGTTTCTTAAATGTCTCTAGTGACCATCTACTTTTAGCACTGCTACTGTCAACATCAAATCTAGGTTTAATTTTAAAATATGATTAAAATTATCAACTGTTTTCCACCCATACTGAAGATTTTTTTTTTCTGTATTAACGGTAAGGATGTTTTTTGAGGATGTTGTATATTATATTATATTCCTTTCTTATGAGAAAAGGAATTCAGGAGAAATAGTTTTCTGATCTCAGTAATACTTAGGCCTCTTCAGAGTGTGTGCTTTATTTTTATCTTATCTATACCATGAATTGTGTAACTGATCATATTTGCCTTTACGCTTTGGTTGTGAGAAACTTAAGAGCCAGTTTACACCAGCGGTAAGTACAAAGAATTATTTCATATGTATTTTTAGTAAAGCTAATTCTAATGAATACTTTATGCCTGTATCCATTGTTTTCCTTTCACTCTCACTTCAAATTGATGTCAACTTGTTGGAATTTATTCATTCATTCAAATATTTATATTTAAGTACGTGCTAGGCGTTGGGGATATAACAATGAACAAAATAGTTCCTGTTCTCTTTGCTCTTGAGACAAAAGGGTCTCAAGGATCTTTCATGCTGATGGGGAAAGATAAACTATAGTATATCAAATGGTGATAAGCCGCAGTAAACTACTTTTTGAGCAAGATGGGAAAGACAATAGTCTGACAACTTATCAAACCAAAAAATATTTAAGCAACGTTTTACCTCATCATTTTCCCTACTCTTAACACTGTACAACAACATCAATGTACTTGGTGCCTCTAAACCATACACTTCAAAATGGTTAAAATGGTAAGTTTTGTTCTTTGTTTGCAGTACGGCGGGCCTCTCACTGTGTGGCCTCTCCCGTTGCGGAGCACAGGCTCCGGACGCACACGCTCAGCGGCCATGGCTCACGGGCCCAGCCGCTCCGCAGCATGTGGGATCTTCCCGGACCAGGGCACGAACCCATGTCCCCTGCATCGGCAGGCAGACTCTCAACCACTGCGCCACCAGGGAAGCCCGGTAAGTTTTATGTTATATATATTTTACCACAATTTTTAAAAAAGGCTTTCTGATCCTCTCACTCTCATGGTATATAACCAAATTTCTTAGACAAACTCTCCCCCTAAAATTTAGCTTCATCTCAATCCTTTCTCATCCTCTACTTCCCTGAATCACTGACACTCCAAATACAACCTGAGCCTGTGATTTACACTCCCACTTCCCCTCAGACTTTCCTCCCTCAGGCTTTGATGACTCCCCTCTTTCTTTCCTAGTTTTCTCCTCCCGCTCTGAACACCACTTCTCAGCATTTTAATGGCTCCTTTTCCTCCACCTGCCCGCCAAACACTGCCTTCCAAGAGTAACCCATCATCTGCCCTTTTCTATTTGTTCAACAATCTACTCTTAGGTACTTGCACACACCAAAGGCTTCAAAGTACTACCTTGTGTGGGGTGTTACCTCCAAATTTACCTCTCATGAGCTTCAGAATCTACTTCCCAACAGGACCTCAACCTAAGCTCATCCTCCCCGCCAAACCTGTTCATCCACCTGACTTTCATTACTTCCCCTTAGTCATCCAACCTTGAAATCTGGCAATCATTCCCTATTCCTCCCTCTTCTTCACCCATTACATCCAACTAGCCTACTAAATGACCCTAACTTCCAGTACCTTCCCCAATAATCTGACCTACAAACTGTCACCAGATGGATCTTTCTTGGACAAAAGTTTGGTCATTAACCCAGCACTCATGTTCCTCTATGATCTGACCTCAAAAGAAAGCTTTCCGTCTTTATCTCTTACTTTACATCCTCCCCTCCTTTGAATATACACACCATCATACTCATACTCCTAAATCATATCCCCTCCCTCTTTTTACTAATGCCAATCCCCTATGCTTAAACAGTAATTCATACTTCTACCAAACTTTTTTTTTTGGCCGCACCGCAAGGCTTGCAGGACTTTAGTTCCCCCACGAGGGACTGAACCTGGGCCACAGCAGTGAAAGCACCAAGTCCTAACCACTGGACTGCCAGGGAGCTCCCGAAAGTCTACCAAACCTTAACGGGCTGGTTCAAATGTCAGATCCTCCTATAAACCTTCCCAAATCAGGAATGTAAATTATCCTTTTCATCTGTGCTCCCTGGTATTTTGTATTTGTGAATTTGCCACATTCTAGCTGTATGAATTATGTTTGTCCTTATAACTCAACTATATTTTAAGAGGCTCAAAGGGAGCCATTTATTTCGGGGAGGGAAGATACAAAAACTCACCTGACTGATAATAACATATGAACACTAAGTATAAACCCTTTAGTTTTATATAAGAACCATGCTAAACATATTTAATAATTATTAAGTACCTACCATTATATTTTGCCAAAATGACATTTAAATCTAGGCAATCCAACTGGATACACAATCACACTTGACTATAATTATGTAAAGAGCTTGGGGTTTTGACAGTAGTGATTAGGAACAATGAGATCAACTTACTTTGGGTTTCAAAATAGCTTCAATTCTTATTACATTATGACTCAGCTTTAATAGGCACTGCTTTCCAGCTACATTACTCTTAACCCACTCCCTCTTAATCCTGGCCAAAATAGACTACAAATTTAGTTGCTAACTGACTCGTCTCCAGAGCAAAGTATTTCAAGTTTAGAGGTTTAAAAGGTTCCCTACTCTAGCTACACCACCAGGCTCTAGGAAATCCTGTCCTCCTGTGTCCCCAGGGTTCCAATCCCCTAGCTAATAACACATCCACAATATAGTATTCTTCCCAGTGCATCCTGAGAAACATGGTTCTGTTTTCTTACTTCATCTGACAGAATCACTTGATTGTCCATGCTCTAGTTCAGTGGTTTTAAAACTTTACACAGGACTGCCCTGGTGGCGCAGTGGTTGAGAATCTGCCTGCCAATGCAGGGGACACAGGTTCGACCCCTGGTCCGGGAAGATACCACATGCCACGGAGCAACTAAGCCCATGCGCCACAACTACTGAGCCTGCGCTCTAGAGTCCACGAGCCACAACTACAGAAGCCCACGCGCCTAGAGCCCGCGCTTCGCAACAAGAGAAGCCACTGCAATGGAAAGGCCGCGCACCGCAACAAAGAGTAGCCCCCGCTCACTGCAACGAAGACCCAACGCAGCCAAAAATAAATCAGTTAATAAAAGAAAAAAAAAACTTCGCACGACTATTTCTTCACCTGGGTAGTAGCTATACCTTGCTTTATAACAACTCTTTAAATTGCACGTGTTTTATATTGCATACATCATACACACATACACTGTTCTGTAGATATGACTATACAGCATAAGAGTAAAACACACTGAGAAGTAATTTTAAAATTTCAGAGAGAGAGAAACCTTTAAACAACTGAATCTTTTCCTCAATCTTAAAAACGAACAAAGTTGGAGGACTCATATTTTCTAATTTCAAAACTTACTACGAAGCTGCAAGAATCAAAACAGTGTAGTACTGGCATAAAAACAAACATAGAACAACAGAATAAAATAATAGCCCAGGAAAAACCCCTTGCATACATCATCACGTGATTTTTGCCAAGGGTGTCAAGACCATTCAATGGGGAAAGGACAATCTTTTCAACAAATGGTGTTGGGAAAACTGGATATCCACATGCAAAAGAATGAAGTTGGACTCTTTCCACACATCAGATGTAAAAATTAATTCAAAATGAATCAAAGACCTAAATGTTAAAACTAAAACTCTAAAATTCTTAGAAGAAAACACAGGGGGAAATCTTCATGACATTAGATTTGGCAACAATTACTTGGATATGAAAACCAAAGAACAGGCAACATAAAACAATAGATAAATTAGGCTTATCAAAACTTTAAACTTGTGCATCAAAGGCAACCCAAAGAATGGGAGAAGTGTGCAAATCACATATCTTGACATGGGATGAATATTCAGAATACACAAACCTCATAAATTTAAGGACTTGAGTAGACATTTTCCCAAGGAAGACATACAGTTGGCCAATAAGAACATAAGATGAGGCTTCCTGGTGGCACAGTGGTTGAGAATCCGCCTGCCAATGCTGGGGACACGGGTTGGAGCCCTGGTACGCGAAGATCCCACATGCCACGGAGCAACTAAGCCCGTGCACCACAACTACTGAGCCTGCGCTCTAGAGCCCGTACTCCGCAACAAGCGAAGCCACCATAGTGGGAAGCCCGCACACCCAACGAAGGGTGGCCCCCACTCTCTGCAACTAGGGAAAAGCCTGCGCGCAGCAATGAAGACCCAATGCAGCCAAGATAAATTTAAAAAAAAACAACATGAAAAGATGCTCAGTATCACTATTCATCAGAGAAATCAAACGAATCAAAACTACAAGATAGGGCTTCCCTGGTGGCATAGTGGTTGAGAGTCCGCCTGCCAATGCAGGGGACACGGGTTCGTGCCCCGGTCCAGGAGGATCCCGCATGCCGCGGAGCGGCTGGGCCCGTGAGCCATGGCCGCTGAGCCTGCGTGTCCGGAGCCTGTGCTCCACAACGGGGGAGGCCGCAGCGGTGAGAGGCCGGCGTACCGCAAAAAAAAAGAAAAAAGAAAAAAAAAACTACAAGATACCACTTCATAACTATTAGGTTGGCTCTTGTTTTTAAAAAAATCAAAACAAATGAAAATGGCAAGTGTTAACAAGGACACAGAGAAACTGGAGGCCTTGTGCACTGCTGGTGGGAATGTTTAGTAGTGCAGCCACTGTAGAAGACAGTATAGCATTTCCTCAAAAAATTAAAAATTGAATTACCATATGGTCCAGCAGCTCTATTTTTGGGTATATACCCAAAAGAACTTAAAAGCAGGGACTCAAACAGATACTTGTATACCCACGTTAAGCACAGCATTATTTGCAATAGCCAAACAATGTGGAAACAACCAAGTGTTCATTGGTAGATGAATGGGTAAACAACATACATACACTGAAGCATGAAAACATGCTACAACATGGATGAAAATTGAAAACATTATGGTAAGTGAAACAAGCCAGACACAAAAGGACAAATACTTTGTGATTCTTATATGAGGTCTCTAGAGTAGTCAAACTCATAGAGACAGAAAGTAGAATGGTGGTTATCAGGGGCCAGTGAAAGGCAAGAATGGGTTAAATTGTTTAGTGGGTACAGAGTTTTTCAATTTGAGATGATGAAAAAGTTTTGGAAATAGTGGTAATGGTTACAAAACAGTGTGAATGTACTTAATGCCACTGAACTATACACTTAAAAATGGTTTAAAAACAAGGTTAAAATGATCAATTTTATGTTATGTGTATTTTATCACAACAAAAAACAGTCCAAACATACAAATTAGATAAATGTGGAGCACCTCAAATAGAAGCCAGTCATCTTCCTACTGCTTTGTGTGACAGATCCTGATTGAGGATACCATTGCTCTTAATCACTCTCACACTTTTGATGTGGTCCACACTCAAGGAAGGCACCATTAATATTCAATCATGGGGGACTTCCTGGTGGTCCAGTGAGTGGCTAAGACTCTGTACTCCCAATGCAGGGGGCCCAGGTTTGAGCCCTGGTCAGGGAACTAGATCCCGCATGCATGCCGCAACTAAAAAATCTCCCAGGTCACAACTGAGACCCTGTGGAGCCAAATAAATAATTAAAAAAAAAAAAACAATCATGGAGCTCAAAATTTCTCAATGTAGTACTCAGGAGCCACTCCAGCCAAACGAACACATGATGAGACATTTGCTACCCTTAGCTTAATATGTGACCTTTGAAAACAAATCTGCCCTTCTCTTCCTATGTGGGAACCCTTTCTCCCTTGTTTTCTGTGGAGCTTCTCCTAAATCAAAGGGCCATTTTAGACTGTGTGAGGTTCAAGTAAGCCAAAACTCTCATTCTCATTGTTAACGACATGTATATAAAAAACAACTCCAAATGGACCACCTAACAGACTTCTTAGGTTTGTGAGGGATATCAAATTCCACCAAGTTGCCAGTCATCATTTTTATGAAGTGGGAACTCAAAGCCTGGACTAGAAAAAGAATGGCTAGTCTGGTTCTCCCAGCTGAGAACCAGAACATGAAGATAAATTAGTCTTGATTTAAAAAAACAAAACACACACAGCTAGAAATACTTTTCACAAATTAATTATTTAAGTAAATGTACAAGCTGCAATTATTTTATGTTCTTCAAAATACTGACATACTGATTTTCTTTTTTTTTGCAAAAGCACTTTAGTACCTTACGAATACCAGCTCTGATGGGCATAATAAACGTCAAGTGAATTCACAAATATTTTAGCTAACAAGAGACACAGTAAAGCTTAAGATTTTGGTCCAAATTCACTGCCTTGCACCCAGACTACTGGGGGGCGGGGAGGGGGGGGAAATGGTGAAACAAAATAAAAGGATGCTGTTGTGCTTTGCTTCTTTGCTTCCATTTTCATTCCTCTACATCAGTTCCTCCCCTCCCCGCTAGAATCCATGAGACAATCCTGAAATCACTTATATATTTACTCAAACTTATAAAGGAAACCTAAGCACCTACATGGAAAATTGGAATTTAACTAAGCTTTTTCCAAAAAAAGAGTCTGAACAAAAAATTACATGACTGCCACTTGGTGAGTAACACATATAATTACAAAATACAGTAAAAAGCTTGAAAGAAAAAAATACACCAAAACCATAAGTAACTGCTTTCCAGTGACATGAGACTGAGCTCTCTCTCTCTCTGTTTCTCTCTCTCTCTCCAATTAATCCACGGTTCACGAATAGGAATTTATTTCTATAGCTTAAAGACTTTAATACATTGAAAATTCAAGACATTTTTATAATAGTTAAAGATTTCAATAACCCCAAAAAATAGGGATCCAAAATAACATTGACCTATCATAAACCAACCTTTCTCTTCCCAGTATAACTTTTACTATGAAGCCTGGTTCCTTGCCATTTAGGCTTTTTTAAAGGTATTTTTTAAAACATTTTTATAAAATGCTGCTACTTATAAGTAGCTTAAAATTTCAGTGAAGTTCTCTTAGTCTAAAATGAAGTTAATTTTTCCCCCAAAATACTAAACTATCACCAGTAGAAGTTCCTAATGGAATTATGCCAAATAGTGACAAATTCCCTGGTGACATTCCATGACTCATTAAGATTAAGTATCATGCCCTTTGGGTGGAAAGACTAGTTTAGCCAGATTACCCAAGCACAAAGTTGCTAGTACAAAAAACATCTCAAATACCTTAAAAAAAAAAAAAAAAAAAAGCCTTGTACATTGTACTTTGATGGAAGTGTTTAATAATTTAACACTCTAACACAAGGCAATTGATCATATTTAGAAGCAGCAACAATCCAACATCTAAATTATCATGATAGATTTTTCTCAATACAAGCCAAAGGCCAAGTGTTTCTAAATCAACTGTTGTCAAAAGTTTCTCTCCCCCCAACGCGTTTCAAAGCTATCTTCAAATTTTCCACAGTCTTATCTGACCTTAGGAATAGGAAATATTCTGTTAAAGAAAACACAGCAGGGGCTTCCTTGGTGTCGCAGTGGTTAAGAATCTGCCTGCCAATGCAGGGGACACGGGTTCGAGCCCTGGTCCAGGAAGATCCCACATGCCATGGAGCAACTAAGCCCGTGCGCCACAGCTACTGAGCCTGTGCTCTAGAGCCTGCAAGCCACAACTACTGAGCCCACGTGCCACAACTACTGAAGCCCACGCGCCTAGAGCCCATGTTCAGCAACAACAGAAGCCACCACAATGAGAAGCCCACGCACTGCAATGAAGAGTAGCCCCCGCTCGCCACAACTAGAGAAAGCCTGCGCACAGCAGCGAAGACCCTACACAGCAAAAAATAAATAAATAAAATAAATTTTTTAAAAAAGAAAGAAAATACAGCAAAGCTTAAGTAATTGGATAACTGAAAAAAATTTTTCCATGTCAAAAAATCACCATACAAAATTAAAAGGCATTGGGAATTCCCTGGTGGTCCAATGGTTAGGACTTGGTGCTTTCACTGCCCCGGTCCGGGTTCAATCCCTGGTCAGGGAATCCCACAAGCTGCTCGGTGCGGCCAAACAAAAATTAAAAGGCAAACAACTACTCCTACAAACCTTTAAAACAAGCCCCCCACCCCACAACCCAGACAATTCAAAACTGTCAAGAAGTGCTCAATTTTATTGAGAATTTTAAAAATAAAATTATATCTGTCTTTTTCTTTTAATATTTATTCATTTATTTGGCTGCGCCGGCACTTAGTTGTGGCATGCAGGATCTTCCTTGCGGCATACGGGATCTTTAGTTGTGGCGTGCAGGATCTAGTTCCTGACCAGGGATGGAACCAGGGCCCCCTGCACTGGCAGCGCGGAGTCTAACCACTGGACCACCAAGGAAGTCCCTAAAATCATTTCTTTTTACCTTGCAGAATCAAACATTTTTAGAAGTCCCTGATAGTAAGCACGTAATAAAAACTGGAATTTTAATACAGTGATAGTGGGACTATAACCTTCCTAGCAGGTAACTGGTGATATTTGTTAGGAAGTTCCAAAGGGTACAAACTTCCGGTTATAAGATACATAAGTACTGGGGGGTGTAATGTACAACATGATGACTATAGCTAAGACTGCTGTATGGTATACCTGAAAGTTGCTAAGAGAGCAGATCCTAAAAGTTCTCATCACATGGAAAAAAAGTCTTTGTTTTTCTTTTTTTGGAGTAACTATATAACACGATGACTGTTAACTATTTTTATTGTAGTAAGCATTTCACAATATATGTAAGTCATTATACTGTATACCTTAAACTAAGTCCTGTATTATCAGTTACATCTCAATAAAACTGAAAGAAAAAAAAGAACCTCAAAAAATGTTTTATCTTCTTTGATTCAGCAATAACCATTCCTAGAGATTTATCCTAAGAGAAATAATAAAAGATTATGCGTAAATATTTTTCATAGGAAAGTCCACAGAAGCATTAACTATAATTTAAATAATTTGTAATATAAAAACAACCTGAAGTCAAAAATTGTGGGAATCCTATGGTATCAATATTTGCATATGAAAGAATGCTATGTATCAATGTAAAATACTTTGAGAGTATTTAATGACATGGAAAAGTATTTACAATTTGTTTTTAAAAGATAAAATATTGTAAATATATCTAACTCTTAAAAACACATACACTACATGTATTTTTAAAAAGTGAAACCAAAAAATTTGGCCTAAACCTCTAATCTATCATCCAGTTCAAGGTGCCAGGATAAGCACATGTGTTATCTCTTCTCCTTCCTAATAACTTTATTAAATAAGCTTTTCTAAAGAAATTTTAAAATAATTTTTTAATTTAAAATATTTTTTAAAAAGCCTAGGTAGATTGCCCACGGTTCTGAAAAGATGGAAAACGGATGGAGGAATGTGAATTGATTAGGCACAGTGGAGGGAGAAGAGCAGAATACTCACAGAGGGGGTGCAGCGGGCGAGGAAGGCTAATCTTCTGGGCAGAACCCCAGAGAGGCGCCAGTTCAGTGACCGTCGTAGTGAGAAGTGGGACTGAAAACATCTGTCATAGCAAGAAGTCAACAGAGAATGTCTAAAGTTGATAAACCAAAAAATAAACACTATAAGCATATTATTCAGAACATGGAGTTAAGCCCCAGGAAATCTGAACCAAAAAGGTTTTTTTCAAAGTAGTTGCCTGTGGAGAGTGGGGATCTTCATTATTAGGCCTTTTGTATCACTGATATTTGATTACTTGATTTTTTAAGCTAAGTGTGTGTATAATATTGATTTTAAGTTTTCATCCTTTTTTATTTTATACTTTGTTCATTTTCCTTTTAATAC
Organism: Aethalodelphis obliquidens; assembly: GCF_003676395.1. Classification (NCBI taxonomy): domain Eukaryota; kingdom Metazoa; phylum Chordata; class Mammalia; order Artiodactyla; family Delphinidae; genus Aethalodelphis; species Aethalodelphis obliquidens. The sequence continues at coordinate 8,299,734 of NW_020837982.1, forward strand.
ACAACATCCTACGTTCTACTTCCTTCCACCAAGGCAGAGGCTGTATGCACCTCATTTAGCAGTGTTTTTCAACTATAAGTTATGCAGTCATGAAACAGATCTAGTGGGATATAAACAGCATTTCTTTTTCCTAATAAAAGGAAAAATAAAATAGAGATATTGTTGGTGAAGCTTTCATTTCACTTATAAATGTTTACTTAAATGTGTGTACTGGGGGAACTAGGAAACATCTCTTTCTCCTGTGTCTATTCTCAACCCAGCACCCAGAACAATCCTATCAAGCTGTGAATTCAGATCATGTTACTACTCCAATGGCTTTGAGTTCTGCCTCACAGTAATGAACAGCCTGCTTAATTGCCTAAAAGGTCCTTTAGAATCAACCAGTATCTTTTCAACCTTCTACTTTCTACCTTGTACACTTGGCTTCAGCTAACTGCTCTCCCTCATCTTCCTCTGACATTCAAGACTATCTCCACTTCAGGGCCTTTGTGTTTGCTGTACCCTCTGCATGATTCCCTTCCTCAGCTAATTCAATTATTTAAATGTCATCCTATTTTAAATCATAACCCTCACACTCTTACACTCTACTCCCTATTTTATCCTTACTCCTTATTACTCTTCATAGTCCCTATTTTATTCCGTTTTATGGATACTTCGCCCACAGCATACAACTTTCTATTAATTTTGTTTATCTCCCCTACCCCCATTAGAATGCAAGCTCTAAAAGAATATGGATTTTTGTTTGTTTGCTGATGTAGTACAGCACCTGTTACAGTCCCTGGCATGTAGCAGGCCCTCTGTAAGTATCTGTTGAATTAACAGATTAGATAAAACATATATATCATCTTAGGAATTGCCAGATTATTGGCAATCAAGCACAACAGTTTGGAACCTTTAAGAAATTCTGGTAATTTCAATTTTAAGGATAAGCTATGACTTAGACTCTGGAGTGGTAAATTCAGGTTATTCACAATACTGAGTATGTTGCTGGCGTACTGGGCCATAATGAATGTGCAAGTCTGTTGAAATAATTAAAACAACCTTTCTTAATATCAAAAGTAAAATTTTAAATGCTGGTATTTCTGCCACCATTTAAAAAAATGGGAGAACCTATCCCCTAAAGAGCTAAGATACTTTAAAGTACAGAAGTCTTATACCTTTTTAAATATGTCACAGTGAAAGTCTCATGCTCAGTAACCACAATTTGCACACATTCACAATTTTCACTATTTCCTTCAACCCCGAATGGAGATCAAGGGGCACGCTGTTGATCACCTTCATTTCTTCAGAATAAAACAAAGAGCAAGTTAGCATTCCTGTGAAATTCACATAGCAGGTCTTTTACTGTGGCACATACGGATGACAGAGCCTCTGTCAGTCATGATTTTCTTTTTCAATGAATTTTTTTCTAGCCTACATTACCACTCACTGGATGAAAAAAAGAAATCTTCAACAGATTTTCAATGATTAATAAGAAAAATCCTTGAACACTTCTCCCTCATACACACAGAAGCACACATGGCAAAACAGATTTCTACTGAGTTAAAAAGAAGAAGCTTAGGGCTTCCCTGGTGGCGCAGTGGTTGAGAGTCCGCCTGCCGATGCAGGGGACACGGGTTCGTGCCCCGGTCCGGGAAGATCCCACATGCTGCGAAGCAGCTAGGCCCGCGAGCCATGGCCGCTGAGCCTGCGCGTCCGGAGCCTGTGCTCCGCAACGGGAGAGGCCACGACAGTGAGAGGCCCGCATACCGCAAAAAAAAAAAGAAGCTTATCCAACTGCAAAAAGAAATGTCTTTAAGCCTGCAAATGAATAACAGTTTTTCCATATTTCGTGCCATTAATAAAGCACACTTAACAGCATGACTTGACAAAAAAAAGTTTCACTAATCACTTGTTTTCTGTGTTCTTAGAGAATAAATTTTGATATTAGCTACTTTGCAACTGGTTCTACCCATCCATCTTCTCAAAAAACAATGTGGTTTTACCTGTTTTTACCACAAGAAGTAAAGGCTTTTTTAAAGAGGGAAATAAATGAGACAAGCTGAAAGGGCAGCTCACAGACATAAATAAATAAAATTGAATGAAGTACTCAAGCCACTGGCACAATGAAAACTACACAGCATAAAGGAAGTAGCAGACCTGATGTTGATGGAAAAAAATTATGAAATGAAAGAGAACCTCAAGAAAATTACCTAGAACACAGCAGAAGAGAACGAAGGAAGCATTTAGAAAAATACAATGAAGACAAGAAATGAAGATGAACAATCATAAAACTGATGTCTTTTGAGGAAAAATAAAAATGAAAGCATATTACAAGATATATAAGAAAATATTCCTGAATCACAGATTGAAACGGCTTACCATGTAACAGGAAAATGTAATAGAGAATCACACCAAGACCGAGATATATCCTGATGAAGTTACTGAACTTCAAGGATAAAGAAAGAATTCTACCAATACCCAGGCAGAAGTAGGTCACCTACAAAGGGAAAAAAAAAGTCAGGCTGGCCCCAGACTTCTCTAGAGTAACCCTAGATGCCAGAAGATAATGGAGAAATGTCTACTGGGTATTAAGGAGAAGGCAACATAGCTCAAAAATTCTATAACCAGCCAAAATATAACTTCACTTGTGAAATCCTCCAACATTTTTAAACATACTAGACTCCTGAGAATAGAGCATTCAAACAACCACTCCTCAAATAGAAAAATCTACTTGATAAACATAATAGATTTAAGAATATTAAAGCTATACCTTTATAATAATAGCCACAGAACTATAAACTATCATATTTCATCTATTCTAAGATGCACTTTTTTTCACATTTTAGTATATCTGAAATCAGCATGCATGTTACAATCAATGGCATGTCATAGTTTCTTTGACAGAACTTAAGCATGTTAGTGGTTGTCGTACAATCTTACAATCACTGGTACTTTAGACATAATGAAATACAGTATAAACTTCCAAAATGAGAGAAGGGAGAGAAAATAAAGGCAATAAACCATGTAGTTTAACACAGAAAAAAGAAAACCAAACGAAAAGGCAATGAAAAGAACAGTATTACAGAAGCAAAACCAAACATACAATATTAATGTAAATGATTAAAAGCATCTCAGATTGGGTCCAAAAAGACTAACCTTTCTTTATCCAACTACATGGGGTCTACATGAGACAAACCTAAAACAAAGACTTTGAGAGGTTAACAATAAAAGGTTAGACATAAGTATAAGCAAGCAAGTATAAACACTCTTATCAGTTGAATTCAAAGTAGAAGAACATTAAAGATGGCAAAAAGGGTCACTTTTCAGAATGCTCAAGATTACAATCCATAAAGAAGATATAATGTATATAAAACTATGTACACCAAAACCTTCTCCCTCTCGCCATATATATATTTGGAGCCCAAACTTTAAAGAAATACAAGAAAACTGGGCAGAAATAAAAGTAGAAGGCAATCACCATTTCAGTCCTTAAAGACCAAACAGATAAAACGATAAAATGGCTGAACAACATATAATGGGATGAGATAAAATCCCTATGGAACAGTTTATAAAAACTAATTGTCTATTTAGGCCATAACACCTAAAAATTTAAGAAAGCAGAAATAATAGAGACCACCATCTGAAAATGAAACAATTAAACAACTCCCCTTAGTGGAAGAGACCTGACCATTTATGTACTCTCTCTCCCTAAACTACTCCATTCAAAGATGGAAATCAAAATTAATACAGATTAATAACAATTATAAAAACTACCTATATAAAAAAACCTTTGATACATAAATAAAGCTATACTCAGAGGAAGATCTACAGCCTAAATAGTATCAACTGATCAAAAATTAAATATTAAGCATTCAACTCAAGGTTAGAAAATAAATAGAACTAAAACAACAAGCAGAATGGGGGTGGGGGGTATGGACTGGAAGTTTGGGGTTAGCAGATGCAACCAATAACATATAGAATGGATGGACAAGAAGGTCCTACTGTATAGCAGAGGGAACTATATTCAATGGGCCCTGGGATAAACCATAATGGAAAAGAATATAAACAAAAATGTGTGTGTGTGTGTGTGTGTGTGTGTGTGTGTGTGTGTGTAACTCAGTCACTGCTGTACAGCAGAAATTAACACTGTAAATCAACTATACTTCAATTTTAAAAAGCAGAATAAAGGAATTAAAGAAATTCATAAGTTACTCAATTAGAAATCAGAAGCTAGTAGATTTAATTCTAAAACCTAGGAGCTGCATTTTGAAGGGAAGGGGAAAAACTCTAACAGATAAACCATTAGCTAGACTAAAAAACAATTATATAAAATTAGAACTGAAAAAGAAGCAGTAAGATGGTACAGAGGAAACCAAAATAAGTTTCCAGTAAATTTTAAGCTACTAAATTTTTAAATGTAGATAAAATAAATGGTTTTCTAGGAAAATACAAATTGTCAAGTGGAATCAAGTAGAATTAGAAAGCAAACACCTCAATAACTCCAAAGAACTAAGCTGCCAAAGAGTTATCTCTCCAGCCACTCCAAACACCAGTCCTGGACATGTTCATAGTAAATTCAAAAGGTAGTTCCTTTATTAAAGTATATCCAGAAACAAAAGTTTTCTACATTTCATGGAGCCAGTCGTGCACAGACAGCACAGAGGATACTCTCTGACAAAAATTCTAAATAACAGCAAACACTAATATATAGTATTTACTATATTCCAGACACTGGTCTAGATAGGCAATGTATGTAACATCAACTCATTTACTCTCAAAACAATCCAACAAGCTGGAGAACCAAAATATTTAACAGCAGGTACAGAACAGTCACCAACCCATCAGAAGCATGCCAGAACTAGGCTATGCTGGAACACCACCCCAGAGGCCCTCTTTTTTGCCACACAATACCCCTTTAGTGGCTAGATCACAAGGAGGAAGGGTAACAGCCAAGGAAGGGAGAAAGTAGTTTAACAACCTGTACATCACATTAGTGCTGGTGCCTACTGACTGATTACCACTACCTGCTTATGAGCTGAGAACTATCTGTTATCTCCACTTTACAGCTGAGGAAACAGAAACAGAAAAGTTAGATAACAAAGAGGCTAGGGCACTTAACCTCTAAGCTATACCGCCTTTCTAAAATAAAAAATACTAGTAAATATAATCCAACAGTAAATTTAAAAGGTATCAATCTTCCACAAATTTAAGAGAGGCTCGATCTTTTGAGCTAACATCATATTAAGATCAAATGAGAAAAGGTGTTTGTTTTTACTGTTGAAAACCTTTCATAAAATGGCAATATAGGGACTTCCCTGGCTGTCTGGTGGTTAAGACTCCATGCTTCCACTGCAGGGGGTGTGGGTTCGATCCCTGGTCAGGGTACTAAAATCCCACATGCCGCACAGCGAGGCCAAAAAACTTTTAAAAATAAAAAGCTAAAAGAAATGCAGGTATTAAAAAAAACAGCAATATACATTCCCGATATTAAAAGGAAAGAGAATCCTAATAAAATAGAGGTGGATATAGCACCAATATTTTTAAGACAGACATACCATATAATACACATGCAGCTGTATACTGTGTATATTCATTAAAGATTTTATGTACACAAATAATACATTAAGCCAGTAAGGCAAAAACTAGAAGTATTCCCATTGAAGTCAGGTAACAAAACAAGGATTCCCTCCATGACAACCATTATGAAAGAAAGGAAATGAAGATGAGCAATCATAAAACTAATGTTCGGGCTTCCCTGGTGGCGCATTGGTTGGGAGTCTGCCTGCCGATGCAGGGGACACGGGTTTGTGCCCCGGTCCGGGAGGATCCCACATGCCGCGGAGCGGCTGGGCCCGTGAGCCATGGCTGCTGAGCCTGTGCTCCGCCGCAACGGGAGAGGCCACAACAGTGAGAGGCCCGCGTACCGCAAAAAAAAAAAAAAAACTAATCTTCTTTGAGGAAAGAAAAATGAAAGCATATAACACTAATAGTTTAAAAAAACTATTAATAATAATAAATAATAGTAAAACATTTAACAATGTTTTAGAAAAATTAAGCAATGTACTCCGGTTTAAAAAAATATTTAAAGAGGAGATATGAATATGATTATTGCATAGCTAGGAAAGCTAACAAAACCAAATGAAAAACTAAACAAAGCGGGCAATTACAAACTAAACAAACTAACAGCTCTCACATGCATAAATACCAGCTAATCAAAAAAAAAAAGTGGAAAAATAATGCTGTACCGAGAAGCAATTCAAGTCTAACAGAAAAATGCAGAGCCTGTTTTAAACATAAATAATTAAAATGCCCACTGAAAGCTAGGAATTCATAGGAAGCCAGATTTCGTTCTTGGAAAAGACAACAACACTGTAAAGATGTCAAATCACCCTTAATCAATCTATAAATTCAATGGAATGCAGTTGATCAAAACTGCAAAGTATTGGGGGGCAGGGTGAGGGATAGCGGTGAGTAAAACTTGACAAAGTGATTCTACTGCATGCAACTCTGGAGCAAAAAGATGCCAGTATTATCAAAATAACAGCATTAATATCTGCATTTTAATTAAAGTGCTAAGAATTTTTAACAATTCGTAGAATTTGTAAAAATAATCATCTCAATGCAAAAAAGTTAATTGTGAAATATCAAGAAAATGTAAACTTATTAAAATAAATGTTAAACATACAATCCAATATTAACTGATAAAACTAAGCTATTCAAAACTAAAACATTACATTAAAAATTTACTTAAAATACAGAAAGAAAAATATTTCAAGATCGAGCTAAAAAAATACAGCTAAAATTTCATTTGAATTGTAAATATTCAGGGACAAATTTTTATAGGTGCTAAAATTATTCTAACTACAACTTTGAATAATCCCATCTCTTATTCAGAAAGGCTGAGAGCTGCAGTTTTTGTCTCAAAGAGTGAGCCTACTAAAATAAGGGTCAAATCATCTCTCTCCTCTGCTGAAAACACGTGTCGGCTCTCCACCTCACTTAGAGCGAAAGCCCACGTCCTCGTAATGGCCCATGACGCCCAACAGGACCTGGCACGCATCTTTCCCTTTAGCTGTCTGACCCCATCTCCTACTTCTCTTCCCACTGCTCACCTTAATTTTCCCACATCAACAAGTCTAGCATCCCATTAACAGAAGTTCCAAAAAGAGATAACAGAAAACAGAAAGAGGGCTGGATACATACATACATACACACAATTTTCCCAGAGCTGCAAGACATAAAATTTATATTAGGGCCCTCAAAATTCACAAAACATTAACAGAGAGGCTCACACTAAGAGCAAAATAATATTTCAGAACACCAAATCCTAACAGCTTCCAGACAGAAAAACAGTTGACTTTTTTTTCCCTAATCAAAACTTCAACATTAGTCTTGAACTTTCCAAATGAGAAGAGACACAGGCAGCTGTTTGTTATAATCTCTTTACAACTGATTTTTAAAATTCTATTTGTTTATAACTGATAAAAATAAGATGATGTATAAATGAAAATCTTTCTAAAATTACAATAACTAACATAGTATAATCTGGACTAAGAACAGACTTGGAGATCTAGAGAAGTGTCCAGAAATGAACCAAAATACACACGGAAATTTGGTATATGATAAATTTGATAGCAGTTCAAATCAGGAGAGAGGAAAATGAATAAGTCAAAAATGGTGTGTTAGGACAACTGATTCATTAAAGAAAAAAAAGTCAATCTCTACCGAATTCCTTACAACAAAAAAGTCAAGATGGATAAAAAAATTTAAAAAAAAAAAAAAAAAAATTTAATGTAGAAAATAAAACCATTAAAGTACAAAAAGAAAATATGGGAGAATGAGCAACATTTTTTAAATCCTGGTTTAGAAAAAGTCATAGGGGGACTTCCCTGGTGGCACAGTGCTTAAGAATCTGCCTGCCAGTGCAGGGGACATGGGTTCGATCCCTGGTCCGGGAAGATCCCACATGCCATGGAGCAACTAAGCCTGTGCACCACAACTACTGAGCCTGTGCTCTAGAGCCTGCTCGCCACAACTACTGAGCCCGCACTCCACAACTACTTTAGAGTAGCCCCCGCTTGCCACAACTAGAGAAAGCCCACAGGCAGCAACAAAGACGCAACACAGCCAAAAACCAATTAATTAATTATTTTAAAACCCAAAAAAATTCTTAGGGACTTCCCTGGTGATCCAGTGGTTGGGACTTTGCCTTCCAACACAGAGGGTGCAGGTTCAATCCCTGGTTGGGGAGCTCGGATCCCACACACCTCGTGGCCAAAACACCAAAACATAAAACAGAAGAAATATTGTAACAAATTCAATAAAGACTTTAAAAATGGTCCACATCAAAAAAATTTAAACAAAAAGTCTTAAATCAGATACAGAAGCCACAAATGAAAACTTTAAATACAATACAAAAACTTTAAACTTCTGAAAGGTTTAAGAGGGAGAAGAGGAGGAATCCGTTAAGACAAACTAAGAAGCAAACATTTGCACGCATGACAGAGGTAATCCCTAAATAAGTACAGGGCACTGACAAAAAAATAAGATGAGATCCAACAAGTGCACAGGGGAATAAATACAAATGTCCAATAAATACATGAACAACTGTTTAACCTATTTCAAAACTGTAAATATCACTTATATCTTAAGATTGGAAAGTGAATCTCAGTTTTAACCAGAATTGGCCGAGATATGAGTCAATAAGCAGTAGGGAGAAATGTCACGATTTAATTTTTATAGAAAGCAATTTGGTATTGTTAAACTTTACTTTTCACCCTTTCATTTAAATTCCATTTTTAGGAATTTGTTCTACAGAAAAACTGGCACCATTGAGAAAATTATCACTTAATTTCTCCTAATGCATCATACTTTTAAAGTTTTAAAAAATTTCTTATTCAGTCATATTCACACACAGAATTCACAAATACTTTTACAGTATTAGCCTCTCAAAAATATTTGCTCCTCTTTTACAACTTCCTATTTGTACTTTCTGGAAGATTTCTTCAATTTTATCTTCTAAGAGCTCCCTTCCTTCTTTACAGAATTCTGCTCCTATTTACAAACTTAATCTTCGTTATTAACTTTTTTTCTTTTTTAAATGTTTCCTTCTCCACGTCCGAGGTATATTTCCTCCTAGTTGTTTTCTACCTCCACTGACTTCTTTCATATGAGGAAACATTATTTTACTTATCTGATAAAACTTGACTGTCCATATTTAAGAGTAGACGACTAAAATGAACAGGGGGACTGGAAACTGAGCACGTGGGTAGGAGGTAAGGATTGACAGCTTCGTGTAATATAAGATGCTCTGGCTTGTGTCTGGGTGAAAAAGAATATCTCAGTGTAGCTTTAATTTGTGCTTCTATGAAGTCTAGCACCTTCAATATTTTTCAAAGTCATCTCTAATTTTCCATAAATAGACTGTTCATGCCCTTGTCCTTTTTTTCTAGTGGGTCCTTGTGCTCATTTATTTTTAAGAAATTGACTTTAAGATTTTATTTCAAGATAATTTGACTTTACCTGTCTGGTAATTCTTAACAAAATTAATTTTAATTTTAAAAACTAAGAACAGGGCTTCCCTGGTGGCACAGTCGTTAAGAATCTGCCTGCCAAGGCAGAGGACACGGGTTAGAGCCCTGCTCCGGGAAGATCCCACATGCCGTGGAGCAACTAAGCCCGTGTGGCACAACTACTGAGACTGCACTCCAGAGCCCACGAGCCACAACTGCTGAGCCCAAGTGCCACACCTAGTGAAGCCCGTGCGCCTAGAGCCTGTGCTCTGCAACAAGAGAAGCCACCCAATGAGAAGCCCAGGCACCAAAACAAAGAGTAGCCCCCACCTGCCGCTTAGCCTGCACGCAGCAACAAAGACCCAACGCAGCCAAAAAATAAATACATATTTTTAAATTTAAAAATAAATTAAAACTAAGAACATAAATTGTTCACAGTATTTTTCTGCTTAACAGCTTTTTCTTCACTTCTATATTCCTATGCTTATTAAGCATATTCTCTTTCATAATTAAAAAAAGTAATTTCTTTATATGGTTGGTTACCATAGCTTCTGCTTCACCCTCTCACCCTTTTCCACTTCCTACCCACCTCACTCACAATCTTCCAAAGGATTCACTGGTGGACAAAAAGAAAGAAAAGGAAGGGGGGAAAAAAATCCCTGCTCTGAGACATTTATTTGGATTTAATTTTAACCTGAACTATTTATAGCACTACTCTTTCCTACCTTGTAATGCGTGCTGTTATCTAAAATATCCTCACAAACATTTCTATCTTCCATTTTCAAGGGCCATCCCACAATGTTGCCTCCTCCATGAACCCTTTTTAACTGAAGGTAGTCTCCACCTCTTATAAAAACCTACAGCATCATAACTTTTATCTTTCTTATATTACTTCCCTTAGTTTGATATGGTTTCGTCGACTACAGGATCCATGTCTAAATATTTATTTTATATCTCAGAATATTGTCCAGTGTTGAACATTCAGTTAGCAAATGATGGGTGCTCGAAAACATAATTTTATAAACATTTTTATGCTTTATAATTTTATAAATATAAAAATAATTTAGGTCCAAAGGTATTTCAACCAGTAAATTTTAAATTCTTATCAATCGGCCCTTGATTCAAATCAACTCCTCTTTAACCTTCCTCTCTCTAGTTTCCAACTTTCCCAGATCATTTAAAAGCCTCCTAAAGATTTTTACATCCTAGGTCTTGTCTTACCAAATCTATATACCTTAGTCCTATTACTTTTTACACAACAACGCAGTCAGAACCTGGGATTCTGTATGCCAAGATCTGATTCTCCGTCAGAGAAACCCTGCCTCTGACAGAAGCTCTGGGTTCTCTGATCCGACTTCTCCACATTTCTCTCTTTCAGTTTTCACCCCCCACCATATCACCCTAAAGTGACACTGATGTACTTAACAATTTTAAATATTCTCCATCTCATTTTCAAAATATGAATATACCTAAAGCCAGGTGAGAGTCTGAGCAGATTTCCCAAGCATCTCCAGGTTCCAACTCTCCCTCTAATACTCCTCTATTAACTGCCCCAGCTTTAAAACTGGTCCTAAAATTGCAATTACAGTTTATATAAATATATATTATTTCTCTGCTACTTCTATCCTAAGCAAAGTATAAAAAGAATTCTATTTTCCATTAGGCTATGCTACAATTTTGGTAAAGAGACTTTTACCCACATATTAAAGAAAACGGACCACCTTCAAAGCCATAACATAAAATTACAATGTTTCTGATTAGATCTATGAATATCTTGTCTTTCTGTGATATGCTTTAAGTTAATATTCTGTGTGAGTAGCACCTCTAGTGGCCACCAGCATCTTTGCAAAGAAACGATAGCAAAACCAGAAATTACTGAATTTGAGCCAGGTGGATCAATTCAGTAAAGTGAAACCCCAGTATTTCCAGAGAATTACACACACAAAAGATTTATCTGGTCATGTAAATAACATTGTGAGTTTATAAACAAATATTACCACCTTAACAATTTCATACACCAAATTGTTTATAGTTACCTCTACAAGTAATGATAACAGTCAACACTTACTGAGTGCTTTGCTATGTTCTATAATCATCCCTTTACAAGTATTAACCTATTTAATACTCACAAAAATCCTATGAGGTAAGTACTAAAATTTTCCACACTGTATACAAATCCAATGTCTTCCCTGAATCTCTGCCCATAGACTCATTACTCCACCTTCTCACGTGTTACTCTAGATGAGCTAGCTGCCCATGCTCCTAGCTAAGGCTTCCAAACTGGGCAGTAATTAGATCCCATCTAATTTCCTTCACTCAGACATTGCCCCAGAAATTCCTACCCTCTCCTGTGTCATCAATTCTTCCCTCTCTACTGAATTCAATCCCATCAACATACATGCTATCATTTTCCAACCTTTACAAACACAAAAATGAAGCCCACACTTGCTCCAGTTACTGAGCCATTTCTCTGCTGCCCTACTTTAAGAGCACAACTTCTAGGAGTCACCTGCATTCCCCGTCTCCAGTCCCTCTCCTTCTATTCACTTAAGCTCACACCAACCTGGCTTTTGCCCCCACCAGTGGCACTTAAACTGTCCTTTTCAAAGTCTCCACTCACCTCAAGTAACCATTTACCTGTCCTTGTCTTACCTGGCCTCTTATTGGACACAGCTGATCTCCCTCCCGCCCTCCCTGAAATTTCTTCCCTCGGCTTACAGGCCACCCACCATATTTTGGTTTTCCACTTACCCCCCTGACCATGCCCCCTCACACTCCTACCGTAGTTTCTGATAATTTCTCTGACTTCTTAATGCTGGTGTGCCCCAAGATTTGGTCCTTAATCCTCTTCTCTTACTGACCCCAACCAGTCTCATGGTTTATTTACAATCTATACACTAACAATTCCCCAGTTTATGTCTCTAAGCCATACCTTTTCACTGATTTCCTGATCATATATGTTAAACTGACTATAAGGCTTTTCTACTTCAACGTCTAATAGGCTGTTCAAAATCAGTGTATTCAGGGCTTCCCTGGTGGCGCAGTGGTTGAGAGTCCGCCTGCCGATGCAGGGGACACGGGTTCGTGCCCCGGTCCGGGAAGATCCCACATGCCGCGGAGCGGCTGGGCCCGTGAGCCATGACCGCTGAGCCTGCGCATCCGGAGCCTGTGCTCCGCAACGGGAGAGGCTACCATCGCAGTTAATGCCAACTCCCTCCTTTCAGTTGCTCAGGCCAAAACCCTTGAAAGCATCCTGGACACATTCTCTCCCTCTCCCTCTCTGTCTCTCTACACACACACACACACACACACACACACACACACAGACACACACACACACACACACACACACACACACACACACACACTCCTCCCACTCCAAAATCTGGCTCATCAGTAAATCCTGACCACTCGATTTAGCAAATATAACCAAAAATTCAACCATTTATCATCTCCACTGCCACCATTCTGGTCCAGGCCAATGTCATATCTCTTCTGGCTTACTGCTAAAGTTTCATAGTCTATTTGTTTCTGCCCTTCTCTCCCTGCAGTCTATATACTCAGCATCACAAGTCAAGCGTGATCCTGTTAAAATGTAAATCAAATCATGTCAACTCCTATGCTGAAAACCTTCTAATGGTTTGCCTCAGTATAAAAGCCAAAGTTCTTCCCTATAAAGACCACACTATCAACCCTCACCTTGCTGTCTGCTGACAACCAGGCCCCTCCTCCCAACTCAGAGCCTCACTGCCTGGGAAGCTTGGCCCCCAGACACCAATGCTCCACCCTCAACTTTCCATCCTCTTTCCCCACTTTATTTTCCCTTCAGGGAACTTATCACTAACACATCACATTTTAACTTAATTATCTAGTTTATTATCTGTCTTCCCATACTAAATGTAAATTCTGGGCTAGCAAGACTTTTATATTCTGTTCTTTAAAGTCCTACAATGCTTATAAAAGTAGGCACTCAATATTTGCTAAATGACTATAGAATTAAATTTAGAGATTAAATTTGATATGTCAGCACTTTGAGTTGAAAGTGCTATGTGAGACAGTTTTTACATGATCCAATCACTTAAAAGCTATAAAGCTTTAAAACAAGGTCAAGTCCTCTTTTCCTATATAAGAGGGTGAGAGATTTCACTATACTCTTCTTCAAACCTTTTTTGGAGAAGGTGAAAAATACATATTATTGGTAAATTTCTCTTTGGTTGCAACAGATGTAAACTCTGGAGACTAAAGCTCCAGGGACGTCTCTGGAAAAAAATAGCAATGACTATTAGCCGAAAGAAAAAATTGAGGCAAACAAATACACTGCAGGTTTCTAAAACAGCACTATGTCCTTCATTTATTGAAGGCAGAGCCAAAGTTATCCTCAACAGTAAATCAAGTTAATGAGGAATAAATAGCATAACAAGAAAACAAGCAACCAAAGAACAGCTAATTATTGCTATTAACACTAGAGCACACAACATACTTCATGTACTTCAAAGGATCTCCAAATAAGAAGCCCAATCAATAATATGAGAAAAGGTTCTCTATACAGCTTGCCCTAGTACTGAAGCAAATGTCAAAAGGAATGGGTCTCAGAAGTTATTTTAATCCTATTTCTTTAAAAAAAAAAAAAAAAAAAAAATCCTTAGCCCAACCATGAAACACACAAAACATGAGGCATGAATTTAAGTCTCACAGATAACTCAAATGATAAATACTATCCCCCAAAAGTTCTACTGGTCTTAGTCTGAGAAGACAACTCAAGAAAAAAATTTAACAATTGAGAAAACTCATTTGCCTCATATATAAAAACTGGATTTCATGCAATTCAGATAAGACCAAAGCATAAGCATATATGGCCCTTTTTAAACTTACCAAATTATCAGCAGAGTAGAATAGTAAAACGGTTTACCATGTACCCATGATCCAGGTTCAATTATCAATACATGGCCCATCTTGTTTATCTATTTTCCTACCCATACCCCCTCAAGCTGGATTTTAAATTCCAGCTGTCATACTAAAATTAAGTTCTAAAACATAACCACAATATTATTATCACAGCCTAAGAAAAATGAACAATTTGTTAGCATCAGATACCCAGTGCTCAAATTTTCACTCTTTCTCCGTAAAGACTATTTTTACAGTTAGTTGGTTAGAATCAGGGTCCATCCAAACAAGATCCCTACACTGTATTTAGTTAATAATTTATAGGTTTCCTGAGCCTTTTTCTTTTCCTGTCACTTATTTGTTGAAAAAAAACCCAAGACACTTGTTCTATAGAATTTCCTTCTAGATTTTACTGATTGTATCCTCCTGTGGTGTCTTTGAACATGTTTTCTGTACCCTGTGTTTCCTATAAATTGATAGATCCAGAGGCTTGATCAGATTCAGACGCGAATTTTTTGCAAGAAAATTTCACAGCTAGGGGCTTCCCTGGTGGCGCAGTGGTTAAAAATCCACCTGCCAATGCAGGGGACACAGGTTCGAGCCCTGGTCCAGGAAGATCCCACATGCTGCAGACGAACTAAGTCCGTGCACCACAACTACTGAGCCCGTGTGCCACAACTACTGAAGCCTGCACACCTAGAACCCGTGCTCCACAACAAGAGAAGCCACCACAATGAGAAGCCTGCGCACTGCAACAAAAGAGTAGCCACCGCTCGCCGCAACTAGAGAAAGCCTGCGTGCAGCAACAGACCCAATGCAGCCACATAAATAAATAAATAAAATTCTTTTTTTACAAAAAGTATGCCCAACTGTCTATTTAACTAATAGACAAGTTCCATATGGCTACCTGCCCCTAGGTCTACCCTGCCACAGATTAAGGGGAAATAAAAGATGGGTGAGGAGCAGGCAAAATTCGGGGGGGGGGGGGGGGGGGGCGAAGGATGCCATAACCTTAAAAAAAAACTTTAGGTAAAAATAAAGAATGGAACACACCAATTTCAAAGAACAAACCATGAATATACAGACAACACCAGAATTAAAAGTGATGAGAGTTAAGGGTGGGAAAAAACTACGTATTTCCCCTGTCTTTAGAAATTTTCTACAATTCAAAATTCAAACAAGTTTTGCTTATTATATGTATTCATGTGCCAAAGAAATAAAAGATCAAACTTCAACTTGAAAACATAATTATCTGAAAACTTTAAATCAGCTTTGCAAAATAAATTGATGCATAATTAAAGTCTGATATGATGCCATGTTAGTCCAGAGATCCAGAAAGAACAAGTAGAACGATAGCACCAAATGGGCAGCTAGAAACACAGGCCCCAGCCTCATAACAACAACCTAATGTTTATTACTTTTTGCGGGGAGGGAGGGCTGTCATTAGGTCTTCTCGGCAGTGTTTAGCAAAGGTAATCTTCTAAGAATCAAAAATCTTTTCAGGGAATTCCCTGACAGTCCAGTGGTTAGGACTCAACGCTGTCACTGCCAGGGCCAGGGTTCAGTCCCTGGTGGGGGAACTAAGATCCTGCAAGCCGCACAGCACAGCCCCCTCCCCCAAAATCTTTTCAAACCAAGCCCTAAGCAGATTCTAATGCCTTGAAAAGTATAATGTTGCTCAATTTGAATTTTAAACAGTACTGCTTCACTTTCAGTTTATAATAAAAATGAAGATTAAATTTGATTTGCCAGACTTTTTCAAATTCAATAATCCTGGCTAATTTACAACAATTTGTAAACATTTCATATGTATTACTTTCACTGATCACTTAAAAAGTAAGCATAAAGAAAATAAAGCTTCAACAATACTACAAAAAAAATTACTTCTAGCAATTATTTACCAGGCATAAAGCCAGCCACTGAATTACTGAATTATCTTTAGTCATAGTACCAGGAGACATTTGGTACAGCATTGCTTTGACTGAAAAAAAACCCTCAATAAATGTTTATTGACTTACTAAGACTTGTTTACTCTTCTAATAGTCACCTATTATACAACTCTCATCTTACAAGAGAAGATCTCTTGTTGATCTTCAGAGCATGAAATCAGAGACAGCTTCAGTATGTAGATCCACAAGTAAAAATAGAACAGATTCCAGAGACTCAAACTGAGAAGGGAGAGGAAGAACACAGCCATCCTTTTTTAAGTAAACAACCTATGGTTCTATTCAAAATCATAAAATAGGTATTTCCCATAATATGAAATAGAAGTGTTGAATAATTCACGACTGCACTTTTCAAACTATTTTCACATTACGATTACTAATAGGATGCTCATATCTGCTACTGATGTTTCAACAATACAGTATTCAGAACTGCTACACAACTTACAACTTCTCTTTATAAAAATGACTATCCTTAAAATACAAATATCATTTACTGCCATTAATATGAAGACCAATTTTAATTCTCATCTTAGGTATATTTTCTACCTACTGAAAGAAGTCTTTACATGTAGATCATTCTTTATACTAATCCAATAAATATTGAATATCAATGCAAGTCAACAGTAAGTATAGGGACTTCCCCAGTGGTCCAGTGGGTAAGAGTCCACGATCCCAATGCAGGGGGCATGGGGTTCGATCCCTGTTTGGGGAACTAGATCCCGCATGCGTGCTGCAACTAAGAGTTCACATGCCACAACTAAGAAGTCCATATGCAGCAACTAAGAAATCCGCATGCTGCAACAAAGATCCCACTAGCCACAGCTAAGACCTGGTGTAGCCAAAAATAAATAAATTTTTGAAAGTAAGTATGAACATTGTATCCAGACCTCAACTGAAATAATCCTAAATATACAGATTACATAGCCAATGAACTCAGTTTTTATGGTCCTTCGAAGTAGGTAAGATACTGCAGTCTCATCTATGTAACCTATACTTTCCACAGGAGTCTAGAAAGGAGGAACAGAGAAAAGAAGAAATATACTTCAGAAAAAGATACTAAAGAGGAAGTAATACAACTGTCGAAATCCAAGAAAAAGACTGCTTAGTTCTTCTATAATCTTCCAGCAATTTCTTTTCTAACATCCCTTCCAGAGATTTAAAGTTAGCAGCTACTTGAACAATGCCATCCATTCAACATATATTTACTGAATGCCTACTACATGTCAAGCAAAGTACTGTTTTATGTGCTACTAATATAATGTAGTAGTCATTAAGGCTACTGTCTCTTTTTGATGAATGACTAGTTCAATTAACTCAAGATTTCTAGCAGCTGATATGAAAAAAAGAACTATGATCAGAAAGCCTCACAACTAAGTACCACTAAAGTTGAAAAAATTATTTTTCGGATTAAAAAGAATTATTTACATTGCTAACAAAATGAATGAACTTACTCCTTGAAGTTCTCCTTAAAAAGGACACTGTTACATAGTATCTTCACAACACCCACAATGAATTTCACAAGGCTGCTGCTGACAGCATTATCTCCACAGGTGGAGACAGCAGTAATTTCACCCAAAGCCCAATTCAGTAAAGACACCTCTGTGGAGGGTGGTGTGCGGCAGGGTAGGTAGGTGCACAGCGCTCTGCAGAGTCTGAGGAAGCATTTAAGAGTATCCATAACAATGATATTTAATTTGTTGAGGGGGAGAGGGAATAAAGGGAGATCAGCAGGCAGGTGGTTTCAAAACTCAGAATATAAATTGAGACAGATCTTCCTCTCCCTCCACTAAATGCAGACAATTTTGAATAGAAAATTTCAGAGGATTCCAGACTACTATATCCATTTAAGAACCCAAGAGGAAGGGATTGACCCCAGAATCTTTAGTCAATTCTCAAAAATTATAATTTAATCTTGGTAATCTTAACTGAATATGGTAGCAGCAAATATCAGACTATACTCACTGACCAGTTACCTATAGTGCAGATACATATACTCTACGTAGCCAACAGAATAAACACCTAGTGCAGAGCACACATCTTCCAGAAAGCCTTAATGAGCTCTTACTACTGAAGAGAGGACTATTCCAATGGATACTTAAAACGGCTTAATACTCTTCACTGACTCATGCAACCACCACCCCTAGCCCTTCTGGATCTCTTAGTTTCCCCAAATGTCCTGGCCTTTTCAAACATCTGGCTAGTTCCTATAATTATCCTTTAGTCTTAGCTTAGATATCACTTCCTAAATGATGCTCTCACCAACTCTTCCTACTATATGAACCTCATATCTTATGGCAATTACAAATTTAACTGACTGTCTTCCCTGCTAAACAAATGTACTGGGCTTCCCTGGTGGCGCAGTAGTTAAGAATCCGCCTGCCAATGCAGGGGACACGAGTTCGAGCCCTGGTCCAGGAAGATCCTACATGCCACGGAGCAACTAAGCCCGTGCGCCGCAACTACTGAGCCTGCGCTCTAGAGTCCATGCGCCACAACTACTGAGCCTGCCCTCTAGAGCCTGTGAGCCACAACTACTGAAGCCCCCGTGCCTAGAGCCTGTGATCTGCAACAAGAGGAGCCACCACAATGATAAGCCCGTGCACTGCAACAAAGAGTAGCCCTGCTCGCCACAACTAGAGAAAGCCCATGCACAGCAACAAAGACCCAACACAGCCAAAAATTAAAAAAATAAAAAATGTACTTCCTTTCAGAAGCAATTTCTCCAGTGTCTCCAAACCCAGTAATATTTAAAGTCAGTATTTAAATGTTTACCTGAAGGACAAGACTACCTCTGATGAAAAGCAAATTAGCCTTAGAAGTTTTTCGATCTCCTTTCTTATACACAAATGAGCAAATTTCTATCCCATATAGTATGGCTCAGCTAATTAGCTAAGAACACTGTCAAGGCACCACCTTGAACACTTCAAAATGAATAACAAAGCATTTACAGAATGTCTGGTTTTGAGCAGTACTTCTGGCTGTACTCCCCAAATTAAACTATTTGTAAAAATGTGCACCCAGGGACTGAAAGAATCAACTTATATAATTAAATGGTAGGGCCACTGTTATTTATTTAAACCACTCTTAGATAATATAACCATATCATCTTCAAGATAATACTGCCTTACCAATCTCTATAAAGAAAAGGTTTCTATGTAGCTCATTGAGAAGTGGAATCAGATCATGAAGGAACCATTAAAAAGGAGACTGGCCAGACATTAATTTTTTTACTCCAACGTTAATTATTACCTGACCCATAAAGAAACAGTCTCCAAGGACCCTAAGAACGAGCCATATGGTAAATGGAAGTGTTATCAGTCAAGGTTCAGGGTGCAGAAAACAGAAAATACATTCAGTATTTTAATGAGAAGGAATTTAATGAGAAATTAGGTGCTTACAAAGTTATTCAAGTGGCTAAAAGAATGAGTTAGGGAAAGAACTTCCAGTATGACAACCAGAGAGATACATAACTGATCTACCAGCAACCCTGGAGCCAAAAGTTCAAGAAGAGTACGGCAATAGTGATCCAGATTCAGAACATGAAATCAAGGAGAAATCACTACATCACTTCTATGCAACACTGTATGGCAAATCATGGCAAGTGTAGTAAGAAAATTAATTTAAAAGCATATAGATTAAAGAAATAAAACTGTGTTTATTTGCAGACTATAGCTGTGTATGTAAAAAATACTAAGGAAAATATTAAAAGGCTACTAGATCTAGTAATTCAGCAAGGCTGCACAGTACAAGGTCAAAATACCAAAAACATCAATTGTTAAATGTCCATCAACAGAGGAATGGATAAAGATGTGGTACATATATACAGTGAAATATTACTCAGCCATAAAAAAGAACAAAAAAATGCCATTTGCAGCAACATGGATGGACCTAGAGATTGTCATACTAAGTGAAGTAAGTCAGACAAAGACAAATATATGATATCGCTTATATGTGGAATCTAAAAAGAAAAAATGGTACAAATGAACTTACTTACAAACGAGAAATAGAGTCACACATGTAGAAAACAAACTTTTGGTTGCCAGGGGAAGGGGGTGGGTGGGAATTGGGAGACTGGGATTGACTATATATATATACACACTACTATATATAAAATAGATAACTAATAATGACCTACTGTATAGCACAGGCTACTCTACTCACTACTCTGTAATGACCTATATGGGAAAAGAATCTAAAAGAGTGGATATATGTATATGTATAACTGATTCACTTTGCTGTACACCTGAAACACAACATTGTAAATCAACTACATTCCAATAAAAATTTAAAAGAAAGAAAAGAAAAAAAAATCAATTGCATTTCTGCATGAAATACTTCGGGATACACTTAAAAAAGCAGATACAAAATCTATACAGCAAAAACTACAAACTTGCTAAAATTTTAGAAGACCTAAATAGGGACTTCCCTGGTGGTCCAGTGGCTAAGACTCCATGCTCCCAATGCAGGGGGCCATGTTCGATCCCCGGTCAGGGAACTAGATCCCACATGTCACAACTAAGAGTTCATATGCCACAACTAAAAGATCCCGCATGTCACAAGTAAAGATCCCACATTCTGCAACTAAGACCCAGCGCAGCCAAATAAATAAATATGTAAATATTTTTTAATAAATAAATAAAATTAAAAGACTTAAATTGAGAAATATACCATATTAATGGAAGACTCAGTATTGTTAAGATGTCATTTCTCCTCAAATTAATCTATATATTCACTGTAATTCCACTCAAAATCACAGTAGGCTTTTTTGTAGAAACTGTGTCAAAATGACTTGAAAAGGGCTTCCCTGGTGGCGCAGTGGTTGAGAGTCCGCCTGCCGATGCAGGGGACACAGGTTTGTGCCCCGGTCGGGGAAGATCCCACATGCCGTGGAGCAGCTGGGCCCGTGAGCCATAGCCGCTGAGCCTGCGCGTCTGGAGCCTGTGCTCCGCAACGGGAGAGGCCACAGCAGTGAGAGGCCCGCATC